>NC_056743.1:1932774648-1932829648 GCF_019279795.1 Protopterus annectens | reverse complement strand
CTGCTCCCCTTGTTCCCGAGCTCCACTGCCCTCAGTGCTCCCCTGTTCCCCCTGCTCTCCTTGCTCTCCCTGCTCCTCCTCCTGCTCTCAGCCCTCCCTGCTCCCCTTGTTCCCCTGCTCCACTGCCCTCAGTGCTCCCCTGTTTCCCCTGCTCTCCTTGCTCTCCCTGCTCCTCCTCCTGCTCTCAGCCCTCCCTGCTCCCCTTGTTCCCCTGCTCCACTGCCCTCAGTGCTCCCCTGTTCCCCTGCTCTCCTTGCTCTCCCTGCTCCTCCTCCTGCTCTCAGCCCTCCCTGCTCCCCTTGTTCCCCTGCTCCACTGCCCTCAGTGCTCCCCTGTTTCCCCTGCTCTCCTTGCTCTCCCTGCTCCTCCTCCTGCTCTCAGCCCTCCCTGCTCCCCTTGTTCCCGAGCTCCACTGCCCTCAGTGCTCCCCTGTTCCCCTGCTCTCCTTGCTCTCCCTGCTCCTCCTCCTGCTCTCAGCCCTCCCTGCTCCCCTTGTTCCCGAGCTCCACTGCCCTCAGTGCTCCCCTGTTCTCCCTGCTCTCCTTGCTCTCCCTGCTCCTCCTCCTGCTCTCAGCCCTCCCTGCTCCCCTTGTTCCCCTGCTCCACTGCCCTCAGTGCTCCCCTGTTCCCCCTGCTCTCCTTGCTCTCCCTGCTCCTCCTCCTGCTCTCAGCCCTCCCTGTTCCCCTTGTTCCCCTGCTCCTCTGTCTTCCCTACTCCTTCTGCTCTCCTCCCCTGTCCCTCCTTCTTCCCCTCCCTCCCTGCTCCCCTCTTCTCCACCCTCTCTGCACCCTGCTCCTCCTGCTCCCCTGTCCTCCCTACTCCCCCTGTTCCCCTTGTTCCCCATGCTGTCCCTGTCCTCCCTGATATCCTTGTTCCCCCTATTCTACCTGCTCTCCTGCCATCCCTGCTCCCTTTTGTTCCCCTTGTTTACCATTCTCCCTCTGCCCTCCCCCCTCCCCCTGCTCTCTCCATCACCTGGACAGAGTAGTTCATGATCAATGACTTCTGATGTTTATCCCAGCTATTTCACAAGCAGTAGTAAATCGCTATAGCATAAACAGATATCATAGCCACTTGACTCTAACAGAAATACATCATATGCAAACAATCTGATTTAGGAGGAGGTCTTAAACATTGAATATCTGAGAAATATGCATTAGATTATGTTCCAAATTAATGGTTTAAAGTTAAACTCCACCTTCTGCTACTGTTAACTCAACTCTTAGGTTGCTTTTTTCCCTAAAATATCATTCCACTATTGTGTCTGCCTATGAAACCTGCTTGTACTTCATAACACTTTCATTTCCTTGCTTTAAGGGAAAGACCACCCACTTTTTTAAGCTTAACTTCTCACATGATTTGCAGAGGAATTTGTCTACACCTGCATGGCATACCACAGACAGAGAGAATTTTTTAGTCAGGTAATGCTCGCAGTCTTACACGGGTAATTAGTCCTGATGTTGTCAGGAGCTCAGTCTGCTGTAAACAAGGCAAAGAGATGTGAAACTTTTCCCATTGCCTTTATTGAAGAGAGGAGGAGCACTTACACTGATTCACAGCTGATTTCAATGTAGCCATGACTTTCACAGCAAAACAGGGCAATTAGATCAATTGATGATTCAAAGGCAGTTGTCACCTCTTTTGATAAATTTACATAAGCAGCATCACGGTATTGAAATGCTAAACTTTAAATTTTAAATGTTTGTTATTTATACTACTTTACATTTTAAGATGACTTGAATACAGTATCAAAGATGTCTGTGACATTTAGAGAAAACTCAGAAAATATTTTTCTTGCAATTCTTGTAAAGTATCAGGACATTTACCAAAGTGTGGGTGGAGGGGGCTACCGATTTATCTTGGACTACAAAAAGATACTTTGAATAAAGGCCTGCAATTTGGCTACTGTTTTGGTTGTAGCTGAGAAACAAGCCCCGAGACATACACAAATGAGGGCCATTCAAGAAATAAAAGAAGCAGTCCTGTTACACAGTATATAAAATGACAGTGACCAATACTAATCCTATTATATGTCATTGGCATGGGAATACACCACTGCTTCCTTATGTCTAGTGTGACTCATGTGAAGCAGACATGAAATGGTTTATGGGAAAGAAAAAGGCTTGAAGAAAAATAAGATCACATTGATAAGTCAACCCCCATCAGCAGCCATTTTGCTAAAAACATATTAAAATTCTATAAGAAGCAGTCAGAGTGATTTTGAGGTGTTAAAATAGCTCAGAAAACAGAGATAGAATGAAAAAATGATTTTTTTTTTAGTTCTAAGGTGGAATTTTCCTTTAAGAATGGGAGTTCAAAAGTCCATAATATACATAAAGCAAAAGGCAGGTAGAAAGAATGGTTGTTGTTGTGTCTTTCGGCTTTTCCTGGTTAGGGGTCGCCACAGCGGAACTCCGGTCCGCTAATGATTGGTAGTTGATTTTTACATGCCGAGTTACCAGCCCTGATGCACAACCTTCAACGAAGGTACGCCCATTCACGCATGTCTCCATGCAGAAGACGCCCTAGCTGAGAATCGAACTGGACAGCGTCTGACTGTGAGGCGACAATGCTACCGCAGCACCACCACAGCGGGTTTGCAGGTAGAAAGAATGGTATAAATGAATAAAAAAAATTGTGAAAATTTGAGAGTCACCACAATCAAATTTTCTCTGTCAGTACCAGAGTACAAACTTGTGAAAATTTGAGAGTCACCACAATCAAATTGTTGTCTCTCAGTACCAGACTACAGTACATTACCCCTTCAAAACATTTGAGTTTAACCAATGCTGTTACTAATGGGTAGAAGGTAGAAAGCTAAGTTACCTATAGACTTCTCACTGCTAATGCTAGAAAATCAGATGAACTGCTAAATCTCATGAAACAGAAGTATTATTATCACAAAAATACAGGAATTTTCCCACTTTGAAAGAAGAAGAAAGAGTAAGAATATGTACTGACTGTGAAATACCTGCAGAGAAGAGTTGTACTTCAAAGCTGTTATTGGCCAGGGTAAAGAACCAACATCATACAATATGACAAGTTCTGATTCTCAAATACATATGAGAAACAGAAGACATTTATACAGAGTGCAAAATGAGGATGTTCTTTTATCATTTATGTGAGTATCGCAATAAGTTTCAGTGCAGTAAGAGTCAGTCTTACCACCTTCTCAGAGGAAGAACAATTCTAAATATTGCAATTGAAGCTCAGAAAGCTGATAATGCAAATGTTAATGAAACTGTCTGGCAGTTAACATAGAGGATTAAGGCTATGAGCTGTTAATGAGCTACTTCCTGTGCTATAGAGGTTGATCCCTCAGAATTAATTTGCTTACTATCTGACATTGAGCAAGTCACTTAACTAGGCAGTGCTTTGGGTACCATTGCTACCTATCCGTTTCTTCCAGACTGTCTGATAATCAAACCAATTGTCTGGTACTCTAGAAAACACTGAAGAAACTATGGTATTCTGTTTCAAGAAAAGAAACAGACTATTGGAGTTTGTTAAATCAGTGGAGTTAGCAAATTGACAGAAATAAGGCATCATGAACAGGAAAAAAAAGGGTGTTCCCCCTCATTTCAAGATTCAAGATTCACTTTATTGTCATTCAACCGCATGCACCCATACGTACACAGCTGAATAAAATGTTGTTCCTCCAAGCTCAACATTAACCAGTAACATTTACATAAAAACCTTACACAAAAACAAAAAACACAAAAAAACAACAGTATGAGCCACCTAATGGTGCCAAAAACTACAACGCTGCAATCAAACTCCAGCACAAAATATATTCAAGTCTTAGTCCAGCCGCAGGCACAGAAACATCAGCTGCCACATCCCCACATTCCACTCAACACGTCATGCAATGGGTGGAGAGTAGTGGGACAGTGCCAGTCTAGGGTTAAGGGAGGTGCAAGGGGTGTGGCTTTGGTCCAGTTTTAACCTCAACCAACGGTAGCAAGCTAGCTTTGGGGCAATTAGGAACTTGTCAAGCTATTCACTTAGTAAATGGACTGATCCCACAAAGACTATTTTCAGCCACAATGCAGGTGAGAGGTAGTTTACAAATATGAATAAGGGGGAGCGCTACAGAATCCTGAAAGCCCAAAATCCTGAAGACCAAAATCCTGAAAGTTCAAAATCCTGAAAACTCAAAATTCTGGAAACTAACAATCCTGAAAACACACAGGATACCAACACTTAACTATATTCCAGCATAAGTGCATACAGAAACATATTACCCTTCAACTATATGCAGGGGAGCAAGCCCCCCCCCTGTGCCCCCCACACCCCCTCTACTTAAATATAACAACTCCGAGATTGCACTTCAGTACACTAAGTGCAATCTCGGAGTTGATATATTTAAGTAGCAGTGTGAAGCATAACAAATGGGGTGCAGGGTGCTTGCCCCCCTACTTATACTTGGAGAAGAGTAATATGGTTTGTGTTTTATTTGTTTTTGTATGTACTTATGCTGGAATATAGTAAGTGTTGGTATCCTGTGTGTTTTCAGGATTTTGAGTTTTCAGGATTATGAGTTTTCAGGATTCTGAACTTTCAGGATTTTGGTCTCAGGATTTTAGGCTTTCAGGATTCTGTAACACTCCCGAATAAGGATATGAAAAAGTCAGAATGCATAGCAATGGTAAAGAAAAAGTTTTTGTCATTTTATCAGTCCCCCCCCACAAGTTCATCAAGAATTCTGGGCTGAATCAGTAAAGCCACATTGCCTTGTGCAACTTTTGTTTTGGAGCTCTTTCCTGACTTTTTATTCTATGAGGTGAGAAGACAGGTATCAATACATTTATCCTTGGCACCTCTACGGACTGGATATGATAAATCCTCTCCAAATTAGAAGTGCAAGACATGCTCTTGAAAATCCTTGCACATTGAAAACTAAATTGTAATTGATACAAAAAGTAGTGAAACCTGAAACTTGCGGTCACACTTTTAAATTGTTTTGGGGGGGGGGGGCTGCCCTCCTTTGCCTCTGTAACTTAGGTATATTAACCTTGAGATCACAGTACCTCAGAGTAGGGGGTTGCTCAGAGGTTCTAAAACTGCTAACAGTATACATGCCTACCTATATAGATAGATATAAACAGATAGATATACACACGGGTTCATATTAGAAGAACGAAAACCCTAAACCACTAATGCTTGCATGAGTGAAAATGCCAGTGATTGAAGTTGCTATTGTGGGGGACCCCCCAGCTAACGATATATTCTAACTCTGAGGTCACACTACAGTGAGGAAAGGGCAAATATCCCACTCCGTACTGTAACACGAACCCACAATCCCACTTTCGATTCCTGGCATTTTCGCTCATGTGAGTGTTCACGGTTTAGGGTTTTCATTCTTCTAATATGAACCCATACACACATATAGTCTTATGTTTGCACTTTGGTCCTCAGAATTTCAGATGGTGTCTAGTACATCTTCCATCTCTTTATTGAAAATATTTCACAAAATATTAATTTACTTTACTGAATTTTTCTCATTCATTTCTGCCCATCCATTTATAAGCATCATTCTAACTCGTGTTTATCTTCCTTTGTAACTTGAAATATCCATAACAGGTTTCTCTTTCTCTTTCCTATGACAATTTTGGCTTGCTTTTGCCTTGACTGGTATTTTTGTTTCTCTTCCACCATCTGTATTTTCTTGCAGTTTCTAAATGCCGCACATTTTCACTTACCACTGATGGCATCTCATTCGGAAATTGAACGGATTTGTTTTTCCATAGGTTCATAGGTTCAAGAAAGGTTACTAGACTAATGGGCCTAGCACCTTTACAAGCCAGGCCATGTAAAAACCCATGTACTCATGTACCCTAATTGACCATAGTCAGATGGTCGTTGTTAGCAGAGTGATTCTATGATCAACACCGACTACCCCTGTTCATGAGGGACATAGGCGCCACCGCCCAGGGTGAAGTTATGGTCACCTATCCAAATAGTCAAGATTGCACTGAAATAGGGTCATTGATCAACTCTGCTTTATGTGAAGATGGAGCTTATTTCAGTGGAGTGGCAATCTCTGGGAAATATATCTGTCTCTCCAATACCTTTTGTTAATGTCACAGGCTAGGTTGAGATCCCTGAAACAAGTGAATTTTGTCCCATTTGATTTGTGGAAGTGCATCATTTCCATTAGGGCAGAGTCAGAGATTGCTCTGTAGGCCAGGCACAGGTCACCTCTCAGCAACCTGCATGATACAGAGCACAGTGACAGAGCTTTCAGTCTTTTCATATAAGTCACGTGTTGGAATTCTTGGATTCTCTTGGTTAGAAACCTCTATGGTTTCTCCAGTTGCTGAAGGTGTCTGGTGAGATACGTACAGAAGAGAGTATTGTACTCAATTTGTGGTCTGATAAGGGTCAAGTACAGTGGAGTTATATATGCCTTTGTCTTGGATACAATGCCCTTGTTTATGAGATGTGCAATGTAGAAGGCTTTCCTTACCACTATGGACACATGGTGATTGAAGTTTAGATTGCTATAAACTTGTATTCCCAAGTCTCGCACCACTGGGTTTGAGCTTAGAGAGGTGATATCTATATCATAATTAGCAGGGGCTACTTCTTTGCCAAAGGGGATAATGAGGCATTTTTTGCATTTAGCTTTAATCCATGACTTTGGCACCAATCATTTGTCTGCGTCAGCCCCTTCTGTAATATATTTACATTGTTGGGCGACTCAGTGATTGCACCCAGTTTGCATTCATCTGCAAATAAGCCACAGGCCATCTACTTTCACCTGGATCTCTGAGAAATAGATTCTAAACAGTAGACGGCCCAGCACAGATCCTTGTGGTACCCCACTGGAAACTAATCTACTGGTAGAGGTGGACTCCCCAACTTTGACAGTGTGTGTTCTGTCGGTAAGCCTGTGTGCTACCCATCTAATGATGTATGGGTTAATCTCCAGCTGGGAGAGTTTCTTAATGATCCCTGAGTGAGAGATTGTGTCAAAAGCCTTGGCTAAATAAAGGTAGGCGGTATGTATGGACTTGCTCTCATCCAGGGCTTTGGTGACATTCTCAAAGAAGTCCACCAGGTTTGCTCTACCCCTGACGAAACCAATTTCGGTCAGATCAAGAGTTTGAAGGTTGCCTGTGTCCTTGTTGATAACTGTCCCTTTTTTTAATTTCTCCAAATCTTTTGGGGTTCTAATACCATGACGGGAATGGACCCCATTCCTAAGTCAATGTACGATTAAAGTTCATGAAATTAGTATTTTTTCAGTCTTTGATGTCAGCCAAAAGTGCTCTTTACAGCACCTGCAATGTGCCCAATAATGACTCCTGCAATTCATATGGGGTTACATGGATTGGTAACATATCTAAGTACAATTGTAGATTCTTTTTTATAAGACCCATTGCTCCTACTACTATTAGAGCTGTCTGGGTATCTTTCTTCCACATTGCTCTCATTTCTGTCTGCAGATCTTGGTATTTTATGACTTTGTGTCTGTCTGTACACAAGATACTGTAGTCCCTGGGTGTGGTGATTTCAATGATAAATGCTACTTTTGTCTTCTTTTCTTGGACCACTATATCTGGTTTTCTAGCATCTATCTTTCGAACTGTTGGTAATGGGTGATCCCATGTGATATAAACTTCATCATTTTCTATGACACGTTGTAGCTCATTTTTCCGGTGTTTTTCAGCCACTTTGATACCATAATGTCTGCACAATCCCCAGTGCAACAGTCTCGCCATATTATTATGCCTTTCAGTATACAGTCCTTCTGCCATTAGTGTGTCGCAACCAGCAACAAGGTGTGTGACTGTTTCCAATTCGGTTTTACAAAACCTACAATTGTCTGTTTCTCCCACATGTTCAATGGACTTTGTAAACCAGCCTGTACGTAGCCCACTATCTTGGACTGCCAATATTAACCTTTCATTTCGTGGTTTGAATTCGCCTCTCCTTAACCATTCCTGCATTTGTTCCTGATCAACATGAGGTTCTTCCAGAAGTTTTCTATACATGCAGCTATATTTATACTTTTTCTACATTTCTTGCCTTCTCATCTGGTCCTTCACCTTTTATTCTTTCTTTTGTTTTTTTTTTTTGGCACATTCAGTTGTTGCCTGGTTTTTATCTTCTTCTGGTTTGAATACATTCCTGCTTGACTCTGATATGCTTCTGCTAAATAAAGGTCCATGATGATTCTTTCCATGGCCTTGCAGATAAGTCTGGCCAGGCTAATGGATCTACAGTTTCCAGAGTTGGATGATGGACCCCCTTTGTGCAAGGGGATTATTGTTGCTATCCTTTACTCTGCCAGAGCAAAGTCAGAGCTCAGACTATGGTTAAAAAGAGTGCCAAGTGGTTCCGCCAGGCCTTGTTTAGTAAGCAACCTGGATATTATCTGGCCCCATAGAGGACATGCTTTTTGTCCTTGGAGAGTGCTTGTGTGGCCTGTTCTTTGGAGATACTTGGTAGAGGACTGGTGTCAGGAATGCTTTAGGGTATGGCTGGTAGGCACAGTGGGGGTGAAGTTATTGCCAAGTCTGTCAGCTAGCAGGTTGGCAGTTTCCTCAGGTTCAGTGTGAGTGGTACCGTCTACTATAGCTGGGCATTCACTTTCAGGATTTGGACTTAGTTAAAGAATGCCTTATGGTTGTCTTTTACTCTTCTGTATAAGAGTCACTGTTGGCTGTGTTAGCAGGGGCTTTGAAAGGTTTTGTACCCTCACTTAGCAGGCTATAGTTTGCTTTGGAGAAACTTTTCATTTTTTTTCTTTTGCTCCTGTAGGGGTGTCAGGTTTGATCTTTACTTCAAATGAGACAGATTTATGGTCTGACCTTACCAGGGAGGGCAACACACAGGGGGTAGTGCAGTGACCCCTCCCCATGTTGGTGAGTATTAGGTCTAGGAAATTTGAGTCCCTTATAGGGGTGCAGACCAATTGTTCCAGGGCATTTGAATTAACAAAATCCAGAACTTCAGAGCAATCATGTTTGTGATCATGTAAGTCACCCTTTTGATGGAAGGATAGTTGAAATCTCCAAAGACCAAGGTGTTTGGCTGTATACTGAGCAACTCTAGCAAGTCCAGGTAGGCAGTGTGCTTCTCCTGGTTCATGGTGGGGACATGTAGCTAGCAATGATGTGGTAATGTATTTTGCCTGTAGTTATTTGGACCTGGAGTAGCTCAAGAAAGTCATACTGTTTTACCAGTCTAGAGGTGTATTTGCATTTAATGAAGGTGGATACACCAACACCTTTGGTTCTTTCATGCTCATTTTGAGGTCTGAACGTGTGAAAGGTATTGTCACCTTGTATGGCTGGGGTGCTGTCTGTAGCCTTGAACTAAGACTCAGTGACTGCACAGACACCATCTTCCAAGGTGAGGAGAGCTTCCAGGCAGTGCAGTTTCCTGGTTAGGCTCCTAGCATCAAGCACCATGACACTGAGTTTGTCATTAATGGACTTCTGTACATCACAAGTTTGTATTGTTTTGAAATTGCCTGAAAAAGGCACTACGGGGGAGGTAAGCATCTTTGCCAGTATCCAAAAGTCTTGAGGAGACAGGTGAAGGACATCTCTGGCAAAGCAGCATGGTCTGTCGACCATGTCTTCCTAGGATGTCAGATATTAGATCCCCCTGGAGTGACATCAGAAGCTTAGCCAATTATTGAAATCAATCATTTTTTTGTCTGTATTGTGGCATCATCCTCGGTGAAGGTAGAATGTTGCTTAGGGCTAGGGACATACCTGCCTGGGATAAATTATCTGTCATGTCTGTCTTCATATAGTCCAGAGAGGTACATCTCAAGTCATTCGCACCAACATGTACTATGACAGTCATAACAGTGATTGTTGCTGAGTAACTTGAGTGCATGCGTAATTTGAGAAATCCTGACACCTGACAGGCAGCTGACTGTGACCTTGTCCATGTCAAACCTGGTGAAGTGGACATTTGTGTGTCTCACTATTGAGTTACCTATGACTAGGACATTAAGTTTTGAGGAGTTTTCCCTTAGGAGCTTAATCGTTGAGACACTGATATGACTGTTATGTGTAGTGGAGGATTCTGTTCATGTACCAGTATGTATAGGTCATTTGCCCTTGGGAGGTCTCTGGTCTTTTGGTAGGCTTTAGTGAGTACCTCCATGTATGTAGGTTTATGTGTCTTGACTTTATCTTGTGTGAGAGGGGAGTTGCGTGTGCTGACAGCCTGTTTGATTTCTCGTTTATTGTTATGTGAGAGGACTGATTCTAGTTTCCTGGTATAGTTACATCTGTCACATACTGTATTTGTTTGCTTTAGGGGCAAGTGGTTGTCAGTATACATGAGGCAATTGCCACATTGGCTCAGGATGCACATGTCAATCAGGTTGGCTGGAGAAATGTTGGGAAACTGACTGGCCATAGTAGCAGGTAATTCTTAAGTACTAATTTCTGAGAGGGCAAATTAGATCAGGTATTGCTCTAGTATTACCCAGGGGACTTATTCTATAGATGGAAAGCAGGGCAGCACTGCTCAGTGCTCTACTGAGTTGCCTGCAGTGCAGAAGTGTGCAGCTGCATTGCCCGCAGAGCAGCAAGGGACTTGGGAGGGTTTCTGTGACTGGTGTCTAGGGAAAATAGTTTATAGGTGTTTGTGTCTACACAAGGCACAGCTAACCCCCTGCAAGGCTTATATACATGTGAAATTAAGCAGTTTTGAACTAGTTTGCCAATGGGAAATCACATAATGATCCTTCCTCCAGCAGTCCCCAGCTCAGACAAGGCTATATCCACACTCTTCTGCCACAAGGGTGCAGGGGTGCCCTACTTAATGTAAGATGGCTGGATTTGAGTTCAAGTGTATGAAAAACAGGCTGCATTCCTCAAGTCTGGATTTAGTCTATGCTAACTACATATGTGCATACATACATACAAATATTTCATGCACGGGCATTAATGCCCTTCTAGCCTGCCAATATACCAAAACACTTGTTCCCATAATACGTTTCCAGACTGTTCTTAAAAATATGTAAACTAGTACTTGTTTTAGCGTAATTTGGTAGTCTGTTCCAGCATCAGCTGCGCTCTCTCAGAGAACCAGTTAGTGCACCTCTCATTCCTATAGAACCATCTGCATAGGTCTGTTGATTCTCTGCTAAGTTTCGATAACCTGAAACATTCCCAGAGATAGTTGTTTCTAAATGCTCTATATACTTAAGATCTCCTCTTAGATATCTATAAGAGAGACTGTACAAGTTTGGATATTTTAGTCTTTCATAATAACTTAAGTTTTCACATCCATGGATGCCCTCAGTATATTTTCACTGTACTCTTTCCAGTTTACTCATGCTTGTTTTCTTATAAGGTTTCCATATTGTTATTCTATACTTAAGTTTGTGTCTAATGTGACTAATAAACAAAGACTTCATCATTTCTGATTTCCTAGACTTTATAGATCTTTTTATACAACCTATAGTTCTATAACTATCATTATCCAAATGGTTGATATTAGAAAAACTCAAAGCTGGGTGTTATCACATATCCAGGTCCTTAAATGAATCTGCAGTTTCAGTCCTGTGTGCTGTATTATTCACCTTTCAATATACGTCTCCCAAATCTCATATGCTTAGTGTTTGATGTATTTATCAGCATATTATTCTCATGTGCTCAAGTAGTCAATTTAGTCAAGTTCTTTTGCAGACATGCCTTATCTATAACACATGTAATCGGTTTATCTAATTTCAGGTCATCTGCATATAGACTGTAGAACACCTCAGATGAAAAAGTTTGGCCTGAACGATACAATCTAAACAGGTAAAGGCCTAGGACAGAGCCTTTTGGGGCATGCTGTCTGTAACTAAGAATTTCACCTGTCCACCTGCTGTATGATACTTGCCATGTTCTATTTAGAAGTCATGCAGCTATCCATCTTATCAAGAGTACATCAATACCTAGTTGTTCTAACTTATTGATCAGTGTTTTGTGTATGACCCTGTCAAATGTTGAAGTTAAATCTATATAAATTACATCACAGCACAGTTTTTCATTCTTAGCTGTTATTATATTACTATACAACATGTTACAGGTGGTATTAGATCTATTCTCAACATATGCATGCTGATATATGGTTTCAAGTCCCAACTTATATAGTTCTGACAATAACTTATCCAATAACTTAACAAATGCAAAATAAATAAATAAAATAAATAAAAATATTACCTTCACCACTATTTTTCCATAACATGAAAGTAGAATTAAGGGTATATATGAGTCTGGGTTTCTCCTACTCTCCTTTCCCTTAAAGACAGGTTTAATAAGCATGTCTCCGATCTTGAGGAAGCCCACATATTTATGTGCCCTAGTAAATAATAGATATAATGTTATTGTAAGTTCTTGATGAAGCAATATTTCAATGGAAAATAACTACAGATAATAAGCAGGCAGTGAAAAAGGGACAAATTGGTGCAGTAAACAGTAAAATACAGATGAAAAAGTGCAGATCAAACTCAAAAATAAGTTTAATTTCTTGTTCTTACCTTTAGATGGCTTAAATTCAAACAGAAACACTCTGGACCTCTGGTAAAAGATGACAAACAGAGAGCAACTCCAGTTACTTGAACTTAAACCAGGACAAAGATACTTAGAATAACAGGCACAATAAACCTTCAACCAGCAATTCACAACTCAAAAGGATGGAGACTACCCTCTTCTCCCACAAGAATGTAGACCACAAACCTTCTCAATGTAAAATAACTTGCCTGAAGCACAAACACTTAAACCAGAACTCAGACACTTTTAGGATTACACACACATGATAAGCCTTCAACCAGCAAATCCCAACTTAGAAAGATGTAAGCCTTCTCTCCTGTCACAAGAGTGTAGACCACAAACCTTCCTTATGTAAGATAAGTAATTTGAAGCCCAAGTGATTAAATCAAAACTAAGAGGCTTAGAATAACAGTTACAATTGAATCAGGCTACTAATAAGCAGTAATAAATGCAGCAGAATAGATGCAACTGAAAATTTTTAAGAACAAGCAGAAAAAAAGCAATATAAAGTAATAAAGTAGGAAAAAGCAGAGATACAGTAAAAGCAGCTGAATAAAGTGCAATGTTTTAAGTAAGTGGGAAGGGAGCAAACAGAAGATAGTTCAAGTTTAAGAAAGTAATGGGGATGGGCCTTCCCAACTAATCACTCCATACTCAGTAGAAGGAGCTCATGAGATTAGAATGGGAGGAGTGTCCAAAGTTAGATTAATAATAGGGGAGGGGAAACTCAAAAGCCACCAAGTTTAAGAGTACAACAACAGCTGGGTGAGTAGGTGGAGACATCAAATGCAGACAAAGATCAGCAATAGTCAGGCAGAATCAAGTCAAATCAGCACTCCAGCTAAATAAAGATGCCTCCAAAACTTTCTAGTTACAGAGGAATGCTGTTTCTCAGCTCCTTCCACTAACTGGCTTGATGCCGTTCACTGTCCATTGTTTTGATTTGCACATTTGCTTCACTCAAAGGCGCACAGCTTCAGCATGACAGTTTTTCTGTATCTTTTCCCAGGTTTCCTTCTACACCACATGTATACTGTATTCTAAATCAATGCTTCACTTTACCCAGCTGTCTATTCTAAAATCCAAAATCCCCACTTTTGTTTGCATGACTATAGTTGATTGTGAATCAAATTGGTGATTATTTCTTCCTTCCGTGAGGGACTCTATTAGAACTAAATTAATCATGGGATGAAAGTTCTCAGCTGATTATCTGGATTCTTGAGACGAAAGCTGTCAGATAATTATTTAGATTAAAATATTGTTTTCTAGAACTTTCATTTCAGTCGTTTTTGTTGGTTGTTTCTTTTTATGGCTGATGAGGTGTGAATTTTTTTTTTTTATCACTTGTTCCTAATTGACTTCCCACTTTCATATCTGGGCACCTGTTTCTGTCACTTCTTATTTACAGAACAAGTAGTTGATGCAGATGGTCTGTGAGTACACAAGTCCTCAGATATATACATCACTGTCCATTTGTAGCTTGGGAAATTGTGCATATTGTGATTGGTTAACTCAGGTTAGCTGAACACATTAGGGAACCTTGCATAATGAGCATGTCTAGGACTGCAACCCTACCCATTTTTTATTTGGGGTTGGTAGCTGGCTGTCAAAGTAAATAGGTGGTTGTGTCAATCGACATTCAGCTGTTATGGCTGGGGGAGGCTGAGCGATTTGCTACTGTAGCATAAGGACATAGACTACCCCACTTTTACTGATAGCATAACATGAAAGTTAGATTATATACATAGCATAAGACAGATATAAGGGGTGTAAACCCCTTATGTGGGAGGCTCACAGGTCAAAGTCATTTGCTGTATTTGTAATGCGCCAGAATTTGCAACTTCAGGGAGATATTTTGACTGACTTATTTGGTGCATTTGTCATTTATTTATATCTTTTCCTCAATCTCTCACACCATTAACTACCATTCCTCACTCTCTCACATCAATAACTACCATTCCTCACTCTCTCACATCACTAACTACCATTCCTCATTCTCTCACACCACTAACTACTAATCCTCATTCTTATTCAATTCCTCCTCTGTCCATTTATCTTCCTGCTCACTTTCATAACAACACTAACTACAATTCCTCCTCTGTCCATTTACCTACCTGCTCATGTCCATAACAACACTAACTACAATTCCTCCTCTGTCCATTTATCTTCCTGCTCGGGTCCATAACAACACTAACAACGATTTCTCGTCTGACCATTTATCTTCCTGCTCACATCCATAACAACACTAACTACAATTCCACCTCTGTCCATTTATCTTCCTGCTCACTTCCATAAAAACACTAACTACAATTCCTCCTATGTCCATTTGTCTTCCTGCCCACGTCCATAACAACACTAACTACAATTCCTCCTATGTCCATTTGTCTTCCTGCCCACGTCCATAACAACACTAACTACAATTCCTCCTATGTCCATTTATCTTCCTGCTCATGTCCATAACAACACTAACTACAATTCCTCCACTGTCCATTTATCTTCCTGCACATGTCTATAACACTAACTAGAATTCCTCCTTTGTCCATTAATCTTCCTGCTCACTTCCATAACAACACTAACTACAATTCCTCCTCTGTCCATTTGTCTTCCTGCTCACTTCCATAAAAACACTAACTAAAATTCCACCTCTATGCATTTGTCTTCTTGCTCACATCCATAACAACACTAACTACAAATTCATCCTCTGTCTATTTGTCTTCCTGCTCACGTCCATAACAACGCTAACTACAATTCCACCTCTGTCCATTTATCTTCCTGCTCACATCCATAACAATACTAACTACAATTCCACCTCTGCCCATTTATCTTCCTGCTCACATCCATAACAACACTAACTACAATTCCTCTTCTGTCCATTTATCTTCCTGCTCATGTCCATAACAACAGTAACTACAATTCCTCCTTTGTCCATTTATCTTCCTGCTCACTTCCATAACAACACTAACTACCATTCATATTTATCTTCCTGCTCACTTCCATAATGACACTAACTACAATTCCTCCTCTAACCATTTGTCTTCCTGCTCACTTCCATAACAACACTAACTACAATTCCACTTCTGTCCATTTATCTTCCTGCTCAGATCCATAACAACACTAACAAGCATTCATCCTCTGTCCATTTATTTTCCTGCTCACTTCCATAACGACACTAACTACAATTCCTCTTTTCTCCATTTATCTTCCTGCCCACTTCCATAACAACACTAACTACAATTCCTCCACTGTCCATTTATCTTCCTGCACATGTCTATAACACTAACTAGAATTCCTCCTTTGTCCATTAATCTTCCTGCTCACTTCCATAACAACACTAACTACAATTCCTCCTCTGTCCATTTGTCTTCCTGCTCACTTCCATAAAAACACTAACTAAAATTCCACCTCTATGCATTTGTCTTCTTGCTCACATCCATAACAACACTAACTACAAATTCATCCTCTGTCTATTTGTCTTCCTGCTCACGTCCATAACAACGCTAACTACAATTCCACCTCTGTCCATTTATCTTCCTGCTCACATCCATAACAATACTAACTACAATTCCACCTCTGCCCATTTATCTTCCTGCTCACATCCATAACAACACTAACTACAATTCCTCTTCTGTCCATTTATCTTCCTGCTCATGTCCATAACAACAGTAACTACAATTCCTCCTTTGTCCATTTATCTTCCTGCTCACTTCCATAACAACACTAACTACCATTCATATTTATCTTCCTGCTCACTTCCATAATGACACTAACTACAATTCCTCCTCTAACCATTTGTCTTCCTGCTCACTTCCATAACAACACTAACTACAATTCCACTTCTGTCCATTTATCTTCCTGCTCAGATCCATAACAACACTAACAAGCATTCATCCTCTGTCCATTTATTTTCCTGCTCACTTCCATAACGACACTAACTACAATTCCTCTTTTCTCCATTTATCTTCCTGCCCACTTCCATAACAACACTAACTACAATTCCTCCTCTGTCCATTTGTCTTCCTGCTCACATCCATAACAACACTAACTATAATTCCTCTTCTGTCTATTTATCTTCCTGCTCACGTCCATAGCAACACTAACTACAATTCCTCCTCTGTCCATTTATCTTCCTGCTCACTTTCATAACAACACTAACTACAATTCATCTTCTGTCCATTTATCTCCCTGCTCAGATCCATAACAACACTAACAACCATTTGTTCTCTGTCCGTTTATCTTCCTGCTCACTTTCATAACAACATTAACTACGATTCCTCCTATGTCCATTTATCTTCCTGCTCATGTCCATAACAACACTAACTACAATTCCTCCACTGTCCATTTATCTTCCTGCACATGTCTATAACACTAACTAGAATTCCTCCTTTGTCCATTAATCTTCCTGCTCACGTCCATAACAACACTAACTAAAATTCCTCCTCTGTCCATTTATCTTCCTGCTTATGTCCATAACAAAACTAACTACAATTCCTCCTCTGTCCATTTGTCTTCCTGCTCACTTCCATAACAACACTAACTACAATTCCTCCTCTGTCCATCTGTCTTCCTGCTCACTTCCATAACAACACTAACTAAAATTCCTCCTCTGTGCATTTGTCTTCTTGCTCACATCCATAACAACACTAACTACATATTCATCCTCTGTCTATTTGTCTTCCTGCTCACGTCCATAACAACGCTAACTACAATTCCACCTCTGTCCATTTATCTTCCTGCTCACTTCCATAACAACACTAACTACAATTCCACTTCTGTCCATTTATCTTCCTGCTCAGATCCATAACAACACTAACAACCATTCATCCTCTGTCCATTTATTTTCCTGCTCACTTCCATAACGACACTAACTACAATTCCTCCTTTCTCCATTTATCTTCCTGCCCACTTCCATAACAACACTAACTACAATTCCTCCTCTGTCCATTTGTCTTCCTGCTCACATCCATAACAACACTAACTATAATTCCTCTTCTGTCTATTTATCTTCCTGCTCACATCTATAGCAACACTAACTACAATTCCTCCTCTGTCCATTTATCTTCCTGCTCACTTTCATAACAACACTAACTACAATTCCTCTTCTGTCCATTTATCTCCCTGCTCATATCCATAACAACACTAACAACCATTCGTTCTCTGTCCGTTTATCTTCCTGCTCACTTTCATAACAACATTAACTACGATTCCTCCTCTGTCCATTTATCTTCCTGCTCATGTCCATAACAACACTAACTACAATTCCTCCTCTGTCCATTTATCTTCCTGCTCACGTCCATAACAACACTAACTACATTTCCTCCTCTGTCCATTTATCTTCCTGCTGACGTCCATAACAACACTAACTATAATTCCTCCTCTGTCCATTTATCTTCCTGCTCACTTCCATAACAACACTAACTACAATTCCTCCTCTGTCCATTTATCTTCCTGCTCACTTCCATAACAACACTAACTACAATTCCTCCTCTGTTCATTTGTCTTCCTGCTCATGTACATAACACTATCTAGAATTCCTCCTCTGTCCATTTATCTTCCTGCTCGGGTCCATAACAACACTAACTACAATTCCTCCTCTGTCAATTTGTCTTCCTACATACATCTATAACAACACTAACTTCAATTCCTCCTCTGTCCATTTATCTTCCAGCTCACTTCCATAACAACACTAACTACAATTCCTCCTCTGTCCATTTATCTTCCTGCTCACTTCCATAACAACACTAATTACAATTCCTCTTCTGTCCATTTATCTTCCTGCTCGGATCCATAACAACACTAACTACCATTCCTCCTCTGTCCATTTATCTTCCTGCTCACTTCCATAACAACACTAACTACAATTCCTCCTCTCTCCGTTTGTCTTCCTGCTCACTTCCATAACAACACTAACTACAATTCCTCCACTGTCCATTTCCATTTATCTTCCTGCTCACGTCCACAACAACACTAACTACAATTCCTCTTCTGTCCATTTACTTTTCTGCTCATGTCCATAACGACACTAACTACAATTCCTCCTCTGTCCATTTATCTTCCTGCTCACGTCCATAACAACACTAACTACAATTCCTCCTCTGTCAATTTATCTTCCTGCTCACGTCCATAACAACACTAACTACAATTCCTCCTCTGTCCATTTATCTTCCTGCTAACATCCATAACAACACTAACTACAATTCCTCCTCTGTCCATTTGTCTTCCTGCTCACTTTCATAACACTATCTACAATTCCCCCTCTGTCCATTTATTTTCTTGCTCAGGTCCATAACAACACTAACTACAATTCCTCCTCTGTCCATTTATCTTCCTGCTCACTTCCATAACAACACTAGCTACAATTCCTCCTCTGTCCATTTATCTTCCTGCTCATGTCCATAACAACACTAACTACAATTCCTCCTCTGTCCATTTATCTTTCTGCTCACGTCCATAACAACACTAACTACAATTCCTCCTCTAACCATTTGTCTTCCTGCTCACTTCCATAATAACACTAACTACAATTCCTCTTCTGTCCATTTATCTTCCTGCTCAGATCTATAACAACACTAACTACCATTCATCCTCTGTCCATTTATCTTCCAGCTCACTTCCATAATGACACTAACTACTATTCCTCTTCTCTCCATTTATCTTCCTGCTCACTTCCATAACAACACTAACTACAATTCCTCCTCTGTCCATTTATCTTCCTGCTCATGTCCATAACAACACTAACTACAATTCCTCTTCTGTCCATTTATCTTCCTGCTCGGGTCTATAACAACACTAACTACCATTCCTCCTCTGTCCATTTATCTTCATGCTCACTTCCATAACAACACTAACTGCAATTCCTCCTCTGTCCATTTATCTTCCTGCTCATATCCATAACAACACTAAGTACAATTCCTCTTCTGTCCATTTATTTTCCTTCTCCAGGCCTCCGCTGAAAGTGAGTTTTGCCTAGTTGGACTTTTCCCGATCAACAAAGACACACAAATAAATAAATAAATTAATAATAAATAATTGAGGTTCTTTACATGGGACAGGGTACTGATCAACAACGACAAGTTTTAGGCACCACCTGATATTCATTCAGCATATCTTGATGTAGAATACCATCCCTGTCACATCAGTCTATAAGTTTCAGGCACCGTCTGATATTCGTTCAGAATATCTTGATGTAGAATACCATCCCTGTCACATCAGTCTACAAGTTTAAGGCACCGTCTGATATTCGTTCAGAATATCTTTATGTAGAATACCATCACTATCACATCAGTCTACAAGTTTAAGGCACCATCTGATATTTGTTCAGAATATCTTGTTGTAGAATACCATCCCTGTCACATCAGTCTACAAGTTTCAGGCACCACCTGATATTCGTT
This sequence comes from Protopterus annectens, assembly GCF_019279795.1. Taxonomy (NCBI): domain Eukaryota; kingdom Metazoa; phylum Chordata; order Ceratodontiformes; family Protopteridae; genus Protopterus; species Protopterus annectens. The sequence goes on along the minus strand of NC_056743.1, from coordinate 1,932,809,744 downwards.
TAGAATATCTTGATATAGAATACTATCCCTGTCACATCAGTCTACAAGTTTCAGGCATCATCTGATATTCGTTCAGAATATCTTGATGTAGAATACCATCCCTGTCACATCAGTCTACAAGTTTCAGGCACCGTCTGATATTTGTTCACAATATCTTGGTTTAGAATACCATCCCTAACACATCAGGCTAGTTACATGCTTCTAAATAAAGCATGTCAAATTTGTCATGGCACTTGTCTCAAACTGTATGTTCTGCTCCAAACACAGGTCACCTCAGTGGCATGTATCAGTGGTATCCTTTTCATACCTTTCAACTCCACACCCTTGGCTCTTCAGCTTTGGCTACTTATCCTGTCACAGTGTGACACATTGGTTTCATCTTGGGGTGATGACAATGGGTTGCAGCTGTCTCCCCAGTATCCTTGTCCTCCTATGAGGCATTAGGGTGATATTGCTTCTCAGTCGTGTACCACCATGGCAGCGCAGGGAGACACACAAGATGATACCATTCTCACCAGGATCCTGTATCTGCCCTACCCAAATTGAGCTTTACTGTGCTAATACTTTAGACAATGCTAAACATTTTTTTTAATTTATCACCTGGGTGTTAGGTACAAATACTCGTTTATGAGGTGACTGGGGAGTATAGTCTGGTTAAATGTTTTTCTCAGATTCACACAGTAGTTGAATAGGACAAACAGAAGCAAACTCATAATAGCAAGATAAAGGTCATTAACTGCTCACAACTTTAATCCTCTCTACTAAACAGTCAGAGTTTGACATCTCTGCCAGTGACTTGGAGAACAACAGCTCCACCCAGCCACCCATACCCAGCTGGTGATTTATGTCCAGACTGCATTCCTAATGAAACTGCAGCATGAAAGGCAGTAACAAAACTCCCATACCAGCAGTCTCACACATCAGCTGTCCACTGTAAACAGGTTGCCTGCTGATGAAAGGTGGCTTAGCAATTTATCACATTACAAAACCATATTCACATCACCTGCCCACTGTGAACAGTTTGCCTGCTGCTGAAAGGTGGATTAGCAATTTATCACATTACCAAACCATATTCAGACAATTCAGAAAAAATATTTAGTCTGAAAATGAACACACTCTTGTTCAACCTGAAATACAAAAATGATCTCAAATGCTAGCTAACAGAAACACAGGTGCAAAAGCAGAAACCTGTTATACAGAAAAAATGTATTGGCACATAAACACATCTGAAAGGGCTACCAAGAAAACAGCTGAAAGTCCCACAAAAGCAAAACTTTTCATTTTTCCTTTTCTTCATAGGGGTTCGCTGGCCTCAAGGACTATATATGTGAAATCACTGCACACACAGATTGAAGTCACTTTTCAGCTAAGTCAAAACCTTTTTCTGGTCTGTTTTTCAGAGGGAGGCGAGACTGACAACCTAACTACAGGCAGAGACTATTACTAGGTTTCATTCTGCTCCCTTAGGATTGATTCCCGCAGTCTGCATTTGCTTGCTGTGTGATTTTTTGACCAAGCCATTTATGCAGGCATTGCTTGCAGATTTCTCTTGATACTCCTTGAAGGCTTTTGGCCGAGACGTCAGAGAGAGAGAAGCTTTTTTCATTTTTAATAAAATATCGAAGTGGATCTTGTGGTGTTGCTTTTCTACATCGTGCTGCAGTTTCAAGTTGTTGTTCTTCATTGCTTGCAGATTTCCCCTGAAAAAAACAATTATGCCTTGTTGACTTAGATAGTTAAAAAAGAATAAAACAGACAGCAGAAAGTAGTGATAAAAATAAGCAAAAACATTATGAAATTGTGTGCTCTTCTAACCTTTATACAAATATATGAAGAAGCAAAAAGACGACTATTGGCCTGTCAAATTTGCCCCATTGTGGCAGCCAGCCCATACATAGCTACCATGTTTCTAGTTTTCACCCACCCCATGCTCCCATGAATTCATTTGTTGACCTCATTTCAGGGTTTTGTATTACTATTTGTCTTGTATTTTCTTAAGTCAGAGTTGTATCACATTCCTCTCAGTTTGACACTTATCCCTTCGAAGTGTATACTTCTACCTGAGATGTGATGAAATTTGCAACTAATACCATGAAACCTTTCTTCACTCCCCAGGGCATCTAATACCTTCTCACTATGGTTGCCTGCCCCCCCGTACACTTACATTGATGACATTTTCTCTATGTCACTAGCAAAACTACACGCAGTATTCTGAGCACAACCTTTCATGTGTCATGTACAGAGAACAACAGCTGCCTCCATTAAATCCACACCACAAACACAAATTTTATAGGCGTCCACCATAACCCCCCCAATCAGTCCTGTGTAACAGAGTCTCAGAAGCATCCTTAATCGCAGACCATTTTCTCTTCAGTATTCCTGAGAATCATTTCCCAGTTTGTATGAAGACAAGAGAACACATCTTTGCATTTCTCTGCACCACCTATTTCCCATTGTTGCAGATTGTCGTACCTCATTTCTGACCATGGCACCAGTGGTAGTGTCTGTAATTACCAGGCTGCTGCAGCTATCTCTTCCCTTAAAGTGGATACAGAAATGCTGAACAGGACCAAGCTCACATTGCTGGTTGCTGACTCACCCCTACCTAGTTTCTCAACCCCTACCATTCGTTTATTTATAAACCAGTTCCCTCTATTCCTTACCAAACTGGACTTCACCACCGCCTCCTTGAGCGGATCACCAAAATGACGGCTGTACAGTGCAAAGACATTAACAACATCTGTGGGTGTGTAATTTACTGCAGTTGCTACCTTTCTCACTCCACTCGCTTGAATGAATACAGCTACCACATGCCTACTGCCTAACCTTACTTTACACATCACTCTCACAAACATTAGCACAACTCTATTAAATAAACCTGAACAATGCTAGAATAAAAATTCTAGATTTGTAACAAAGATGTCCAGTTGTACCCATCACTGTCTGGCTCTCAAAAAGTTGCACCAGTTTTATTTCCCAAGCCTGCTTAGTTTCTCACAGTTGAAAATAACCAATAAAATACTTCAATCAAATCCGACTTACAGTGGTACTCCCCATCAAGAGCTCTTTGCACCTCAGCTACATATCAACTTGTAGTTAAAATATCTCACAATCCATTTATTGATATCCTATATTCATAATTTATATTTAAGAAATAAACACCCTTCCTCTGGTGGTGAGACAAAATAACATCCTTCAACAACTTCAAAAATTCCTACCAACACTATCTATATAAGTCCTGGACACACACACAAACGCACACACACACATGCACGCACGCACACACGTGCATGCATGCACACACAACCCCCCCACACACACACATACATATGCACGTGCACACACACACACACACACACACACACACACACACACACACACACACACACACACACACACACACACACACACACACACACACACACACACACACACACACATACCCCAGTGACACAGAGGATAGCTTTGCCATCTCACAGCAAGCAGTTCCCCAGTTTGATTCTCAGCAGGGGTGCCTTTTGTGCAGAGTCTGCATGTTCTCACTGTGTTTGTGTAAGTTTTCTCCCACATTCCTAAGACATGCAGTAGGTGGACTGGACACTCTAAATTGGTCATGCGTGTGAGTGTGTGGTGTTGAAGAATCACCATGTCAGGGCTAGCCACCCGGCAGTGTAATCCTTGATTCTAGATGATTGTCACTAGTGAAGTGACACCCCAACCAAATGTGTAAAAAATGGGATAAAGGAGTTGTGGATGGATGGCTATATATGTCCCCCCCTCTGTAGATATTGTTCATTGCCTCTTGGTCACGTTACACTGATCCTGTAATTACTATAATGCACTATGTATTAATCCCTGCTTTTATTTATTTAATTTTTCTCTATGTATGATAGTGTACTTTCAAATCACTCATCTTTTAACTTCTTCCCCTTGTAATTGTAAGCATACGCTCACTGCTCTAGAAAATTTTGTCTCTAATGGCAGCCATAATGTTACCTCTGTTTTCTCCTATGTTTACTGTAATTTTTATTCTCCCCGAATTTTGCTGAAAAAGGGTCTTTTTGGCCCAGTCAAACTATCACAGATAAACAGAATGAATGAATGAATGAATAGGGTCCCATAATTCACTTGTGATGTTACCCAGCTGTGATTCATTGAGTTGAAGTAGACTAGTAAAACCAGTGTTGAAGGAATCTGTGCTGTTACCCCTCTCCTGGACTACTGGCATCTAACAGTGTTACCAGTGTATCACAGAGAATACTTCCCTTTGCCTCCCCTTGGATGATGTATGAATAACTGCATGCATTTCCCTGGCTGTTGCCTTGGGCTCCATATCAGAATATTATAAACCATTTTTTTTTCAAAACCCAATAATAGCTTTTGGAAATATTTTTTTTTCCTGTTGAGGCAGGCCTCTGTCCTCCCTACAGGAGTCTTCACTATTTATATACCAGGACTTTATAAAATCAGCTCCTAGATTGCTGCACATCAGAGAAGGGGAATTTCTAACCACAGTGACCTCATTCGATCAAAGCACATTTTGGAGATGCATATGCTGATAATCACATGACCATCACACTACTAACTAAATGCACTTTGTCCCTCCCCTTTGTACTGCAGCATTATTGAGGCCGCTAGTCAGCGTTTTTGCAGAAGAGGAAATTTATAACCTTGCTACTGATTAAAATAAATAGGTACTAAAAATACTATAACTGTATTTTTTAAACAAAAAACAAGTTTTTTGCACTTATTTGTACTTCTGTTTGAATTCAGATTCTTAAACTACCACCTTAATTTCAGGCTTGGAAGTTAACTTAAAGGAGTTACTTGTATCAAAAAATGTGACCTATAGTTATGATATTTTCCTAAAAATACTTAATAATTCATAAGATTCAGTTCTGCTTTGCTGATGGCATCCTTAGAGTGGGCAATTCATTAGGAATTGTTCTTGAATCACTCACAGCAGAGGTCCTGTACTTTATGACTGCTACTTACAGCTGTGTAAAAGATCCCCAGAACACTTTAGCCATTTGGTGAGTACCCAACTTGACAAGGTATATGACCTTTATTACATTTTGTCACTTTGTCAGCACTCTGAGCAGTTGTGGGAATGCTGTTGGCAATCTCCCCAAAACACCCACTTTCTACTAGCATACTAACAATGTCTGTCTGTATGTATATATGTATAACTATGTTTTTGTATATATAGATCTATATCTATATCTATATCTATAGCTATATCTATATCTATATATATGTAGATAGATATAGACATGCAGATATATAGATATCTTTATACATCTATAGCTTATCTCTGTCTCTATTATATACATATATGTATAATATATATATATATATATATATATATATATATATATACACACACACACACACACACACACACACACACACACACACACACACACACACACACACACATACATACACATACATATCTAGCTATACATTTATTTTGTATATTCTCTATGCATACGTATAAATGGGTTACATTGCATACATCTCAACTGCCTAGATTTACGGAGAATGTTCCAAAGTTTGGCTCGTATTTTTGACCTTTTCCTCATAAAATCTATGGTTTGCTGGCAAATCACTAAAGACTGAAGTCACTAAATGACATACATTTGAGTTTCAGCCTTCATACCCTTCAGAAAACACATGGTATCACAAAACTTGTCATTCTAGCAACTTTCTAGGAGAAGGTGACTGTGAGTTGTCTATCGGGGGCTAGGATCCGCCACATAACACACGCACTCAGGTCACTCCAAACCAAGTACAAATATGACTCCGTCATTGTCCATGCTGGTGTGAATGACCTGAGACGTACCTTCCTGGACTACATGAAAAGAGACATAGAGGAGCTCTCCGATTATGTAGCCCAGGCTGGTATGACCCTGACCCTGAGCAGCATCTTGCCCTCACCAAGAATGATACCACAATACAAAGACAAGATGATCAGCTTTAACAATTGGCTCGAGTACTGGTGTCATTCTAAGGGGATCCAATGTCTGTCTGCCTGGGATGATATGTTGGACAAGCCACACTGCTTCGCAAGGGATGGCTTACACCTGTCACAACTGGGCTTCCGGATATTGGCAAAGGCTCTTGCCACCCCCATAGTGCCTTTTTTAGGCAAGGCTCAAAAGACAAACCCATCTCCTTAGAAAACAACAATGGAAAAAAACTAAGGGTAATGCTGCTCAACGCCAGAAGTCTAAATCTCAAAATGCAGGCACTTGATGCACTCCTCAGCATGGAGAACATCGACGTCTGTACAGTAACTGAAACCTGGTTCAAGGCTCCTGAGAGCACCCCAGTGCTACCAGGCTATACCTCGTATCATGCTTTTCGGCCCCAAAACCTGGGCTGAACCACAAAGGGAGGGGGATTGTCCATATTCATAAAGAACACCCACACCTCCAGGTTAGTAGCAACACATGAAGCAACAGAGACCATACAGGTGCAACTAACCATAGGCAAAACTGCTATACAACTGGTAGCATGTTACAGACCACCCTCCCAACCTCAAGAACCCCACTCAGCCTTCCTGAAGACATTGGAGGATATGAATGTATCACAAAATACCATCATACTGGGAGACTTCAACTACCCAAACATAGATTGGGTACATTATTCTAGCCCTAATACCCTAGCCCAAAGGTTCCTGGAATTCATAAATTCAAATGCACTGGAACAACTAGTCACCTCTCCCACTAGGGGAGATAATATACTAGACCTGATCATCACAAACATGGGGACAAAATGCTCCACACCAGAAGTATACCCCTCACTAGTGAGATCTGACCACAAACTAATCACCCTGGATATACATATCCCACCTCCACCCCCAGCACAAAAGACCACAGTGAAAAACTTCTCAAAAGCAGACTTCACTCTTCTTAGGAAGGAGATGGTATCCTTTAAGCCCACTGTGCCAGTGGATACCACATCCAGTAATGCCGAATCCTTCACAAATGCTTTCTATGGACATATCCAAGAATGCATGGATCATGCAATCCCAAACAAATCCAAGTCCCTCTCCACCAAATGTAAGCGTCCTGTCTGGTGGACCTCAGCCATAAACAAATTGTATAACAAACGAAGGAAGCTACTGCACGTCAGAGCAAAATCCCATGAAGAGAAGACATCTCTGATCAACATTAGCAGAAAACTACGTTCTCTAATAAAAACATCCAAGGCAAACTTTGAGAGAAAAATCGCTAAGGACACTAAAGATAACCACAAAGCCTTCTTCAGCTATGTTAGAAACCTGGAAACCCTCAGATATGCTCAGAGTTGGTTCACAACAACAAAAAATACACTGAACCCACAGATATTGCTAACATTCTGGCTGACAGGTTCAGTGCAAATTTCTCGCCTCCTTCACCCCCAAAAGAAGAAATACTTATCCCAGCTGAATGTAATCTCCCTGTCATCTCAGATGTTCAAGTGAGAACTGCCCTAAACAAAGCAAAAAACACAGCATCAATGGGATCTGACGGTATCCCGGGGTGCGTGTTACGTGAACTCCAAGAGGAGCTAAACCCACACATAAAAATGCTATTTAATCTTAGCCTTACTTCGGGATAGGTACCTCTACACTGGCGTACAGCAACAGTGGTCCCACTCCACAAGGGGGGTGCCTCTACAGACCCTGGAAACTACTGCCCCATAAGCTTAACTAGCCTGGTCTGCAAAGCCATGGAAAGAATCATTATGGAACTCATAAACAGAGACATAGGGGACCTACAGACACTTGACCCCACCCAGTTCATCTTTGTGAAGTGCAGATCCTGCCTTTTAAATCTGGTTGACTTTTTCGAAACAGTCACTAAAGCCATTGATGAGGGCAAAGCAGTCCATACAGCATACCTGGACTTGGCTAAAGCCTTCGACACAATACCCCACTCAGGCATCATAGATAAGCTAAACAGCTTAAAAGTAAACCCCTATGTCACTAGATGGGTTGCAAACTGGCTAAAGGACAGAACCCATAAAGTTAAAATCGCTGGAGCAATGTCAGACTCAAAGCTGGTCACAAGTGGTGTCCCACAGGGATCTGTCCTGGGACCCCTCTTGTTCGGCATTTATTTCTCAGATGTTAATGCAAACATGGGAGGGCTGTGGCTGACAAAGTTCGCAGATGACTGTAAACTAGGAGCCATAGTCGATACACCAGCAGACACACACATCCTACAAAAAGGCCTCACTGAAACGGACAACTGGTGCTGTAGTCACGGCCTTAAACTAAATGCCAAAAAATGTATAGTCATCCCTTTTGGAAAAAACAAAGTACCCACAAATTATCACATAGACAGCAACCCACTGAGTGGTTAGAAAAACATTCTACCTTGCACACCTCATCATGAAGGGATTCACATCCAGATCCAAGGATGTCATTGTACCCCTATATTCCTCCCTCATCAGACCCATGATTGAGTACAATGCCCCATTTGGTATGTACCTCACCCGGCACTTGCAACAGCTTGAGAGACCACAGAAGTACCTCACCAAAAGGATCAAGGGTCTCCAACATATGTCTTATTCAGCCAGACTAAAGAAACTTCAGCTCTATTCAGTGGCATACCGCCTGCTCGGGGGTGATCTCTGCCTGACGTACAAGGCCATGTCCAATCAGGATTTGCTGGACATGCTCCACCTCAAAAAATCCAAATCCATCAGGACCACGAGAGCTAAAGACTTAAACCTCGGCACAAGTATGAATAGGACATGCTGGAGGGATAGATTCATAACCCAGAGGCTTCCCATGCTCTGGAACAGGATCCCAGTTCGTATTAGGCAGAGCACCTCACTGACTCTCTTCAAGAGAAATCTTGATGAGTGGATGGGAGATTGAAAGTTTACTCCAGGGGTCACATCTGTGTCACTGCTTGACAGGGGCACAGTAAACTAATTCTATTATATAAGGGGACCTTCATTGTGTCACTACTAGACAGAGGCACAGTATTCTAGATTTATTCTGTACATTTTTGTACCATTTCATGGGGTGGCAAAAGCCACATCACTATGGCTAGGCTTATAAATGCCCAAGGCAGATAGCCTAGTATTATACTATGAAACTATGAAACTATAAGAGCAATATTTAAAATATGTCCCTGTTTTGGGGCATTGTCCCCCATTATTTTAGGCTTTGTCCAGATTTCTTGTGCTAAGAGGATGAGAGGTACTGTTACATGCAGGTAATCAACTGAAGTTAAATTGACCTATATTTTGTTGACACACTTTGGTCAACAGAATAGGTGGTTGACAGTTGTGCAAGATTGCACAATCCTCAAGGTTGAGGAATATGCCCTTTCCCCAAGGGCTGTGCTATCTCAGAGAAGGAATAAATAATTAGCAGAGTGTGTAGGGGGAATGCAGGGTCTTGCTTCGCTGTAAAAACACTGTTTTAAAACTTGCATGGTCTGAGGAATAACAGAGCATGCTCAGAATTGTGCTGACATTTTTTGATGTTAACTTGTCAGCGTTAGCAACATCAGTATTTGATGAAATCAATGATGGCCACTATACACACACACATATATATATATATATATATATATATATATATATATATATATATATATAGACAAACAGATAGATAGACAGACAGATAGATAGACAGACAGACAGATATTATTTTATTTTATTTATTTTATTTTACATTTGTTGACCGGGCATGTCTAGCTGGATATATTTCCATTTTCAGTAGAGGCCCGGGGAGAAAAGCTCCACACAAAACATAACAAAGAGACATGTTGTTAATAAAGACATAGAATAAAAATAAGAAAAAAAATTGGTAATAAAATCAACAAAAATTAAGGCACACAAACAATAGTAGTCATGAATAGTGTTAGATCAGTTTCAAAGCATCTTACTTCATACATACAGGTTAGATAGATAGATAGATAGATAGATAGATAGATAGATAGATAGATAGATAGATAGATAGATAGATAGATAGATAGATAGATAGATAGATAGATATACGCACATATACTTTATAAGGAAACCACAGTAAAAAAACTTTTCTAAAGCAAACTTCATCTTACTTAAGACAGAGGCGGTAAGTTTCACAGCCACCACGCTAAAGGATAACACTGCCCAAGATGCAGAAACCTTTACAAATGCACTCTATGAGCACCTACAAGGTTGCATGGATTGTGCTATCCCTAGCAAAACCAAGACTCACTCCTCTAAGAGAAGGAAACCAGTCTGGTGGACCCCGGCCATAAACAGGCCATACAATAAAAGGAGGAAACTTGTTCAGAAAAAAGCAAATCCCAAGAAGGAAAGACATCCCTGATCAGTATCAGTAAGAAACTAATGTCCCTCATAAAATCATCCAAAGCTAACTTTGAAAGAAAAATAGCCAAGAAATCAAAAGATAACCACAAAGCCTTTTTTAGCTATGTTAAGAATCTAAGTGACAACTCGCAGATATGCACTGAACTAGTGCAAAATAGCACAAAATATACTGAACCTACTGATATTGCCAACATCCTGGCAGATAGATTCAGTGCAAATTTCACCCCACTCTCACCCCCAAAAGGGCCCACAACAACACTGGAAAAGTGTAATGTCCCGGAAATCACAGACGCACAGGTGAAAACAGCCCTTTCAAAAGCCAAAAAGACAGCGTCAATGAAGCCAGATGGTGTCCCAGGCTGCATCTTGCATGAACTACAGAATGAACTAACTTCCCACCTAAACACGCTGTTCAAACTCAGCCTCTCCACAGGTTACGTGCCCATAGAATGGTGCACAGCAATGGTTATTCCACTCCACAAAGGAGTGGCCACAACTGACCCTGGTAACTATCTCCCCATAAGCCTGACTAGCCTGGTCTGCAAGGCTATGGAGTGCATCATCATGGAACTCATTAACAAAGACATTGGGAACCTCCAAACACTTGACCCTACCCAGTTCAGCTTTGTTAAGGGCAGATCATGCCTACTAAACCTGGTTGAATTCTTCGAGACAGTCAACAAGGCCATAGATGAGGGAAAGGTGGTTCACACAACCTAGCTTGACCTCGCCAAGGCTTTCAACACCATTCCCCACTCGGGTATTACAGAAAAACTCACCAACCTGAACATAAACCCCTACATCATGAGATGGGTTGCCAACTGGCTTACAGACAGAACTCACACAATAAGAATAGCGGGCTCCAGGTCCGACTCTAAATCAGTCACAAGTGGTGTCCCACAAGGCTCGGTCCTGGGACCCCTACTGTTCGGCATATACTTCTCAGAAGTACAGGCAAACACAGGAGGATTATGGCTAACCAAGTTCGCTGATGACTGCAAACTAGGAGCCATAATTGACTCTCTGGCTGTCACTGACATCGTCCAAAAGGGCTTTACTGAGACGGACACCTGGTATCAAAGTCAAGGCCTCAAGCTAAATGCCAAAAAATGCATAGTCATCCCATTTGGGAAAAACGAAACACCCATGAATTACCACATAGGTGGCAGCCCCCTTAATACAGAAGAGGTAGTAAGAGATCTGGGGACCCAGGTAGATAGTAATCTCTCCTTTGACATTCATATTGCCAAAGTAGTTAGGAAATCCTTCTATGTGGTCCATCTAATTACTAAAGGATTTGCATCTAGAAATAAAGAGGTTATAGTGCCCCTCTACTCGTCACTCATCAGACCCATCATAGAGTACAATGCCCCATTTGGGATGTACCCCACAAGACACTTCCAACAGCTGGAAAGACCACAAAAGTACCTCACCAAGAGGATTACTGGCCTCAAACATATGTTATATGCAGCCCGACTTAAAAAACTCTGGCTGTACTCAGTGGCATATCACTTACTCAGGGGTGATCTCTGCCTGACTTACAAAGCCATGTCCAACTCAGAATTGATGGACATTCTACACCTAAAGAAATCCAAGTCACTGCGAGCCACACACTCTAGTGAGCTAAACCTCGCCACAACAATAACTAGAACATGCTGGAGGGATAGATTCCTGCCACAGAGACTCCCCATGCTTTGGAACAAAATTCAAATCTACATTAGGCAGAGCCCCTCACTAACACTCTTCAAGAGAAACCTTGACAAGTGGATGGGTAACAGAAAATACACCCCTGGGATCACTTCTTTGGCTCTGCTTGACAAAGGATCAGTTAATTAATCAATGTGGCATCAAAAGACAAGACACTCTGGCTAGGTTTATAAATGCCCTCGGCCAGATAGCCTAGTCCCTACCTATGAACCTATGAACCTATATAGGTATACAATTTTCTGATGCTTTTGCATACATTGCTATAGTGAAAGTTTTTTTCTGGCTCACATACAAAGCTAATTATGTACAGATCTTTTTTATTGCTTTGTGAATATGCAGCACAGATTGTTTATTTATTTATTTATCATTTGTTGACCGGGAAAGTCCGACTAGGTTCCACAGAGCCTGTTTTCAGCGGAGGCCCGTGGAGAAATGCTCCAGATACACGTCTTTGGAATGTTGATGCTGAAGCCTTTCACATTTGACATAAATATATTGATAAAACATCAGATTGATTCATTCATATGTCACATTACTTCAGAGTTTTGCACTTCACCCTTAATATAGATAACTCCAAAGTAGTGAGCTGCAGGGACTGCCGATCTGCACTACATATATTTCAGCAATGACGTTTGTTTTATAGCTGAAATTGCATGAATTCATTACTTTACATGTTGTTAGAGTGAAAAATGTGTTAAGGCAAATGAGCCCAATTACATGATAGTTACTGAAACATTCTTGAAAAGATGACTCCTCATTATTTACATTTTACTAGTGGTGTCTGTCCTATAATAATCTTTTTGAACCATCTTTCACCCAATCTGCTATCAGCATCATTTGGTCCTCATATTTTCAGACTCAGCTGATTACTTATTTATTCATAGGTTCATAGATTAGTTCATAGATTAGTACTAGGCTAACTGCTCTTGCGAGCTATTTTAAGCCTAGCCAATTATCCCTTGTGAGACTCAAACCCTGCACCTTGTGTTTGTAAGGCAAACACCTTAACCATTAGGCCACCCTCCCCTAATTCCTGCAGCATCATTTAATATTCTCCTCATATCTCATCTGTATCTTGTCCCTTACTCTTACTCTGCTCACCTCCTTACACTGATCAGCCCACCATAACCAAACATGAACATAAGTCCCCTTAGCTCAGCGAGTTGAGGGGTGCTGCTGCCCTGAGTACACAACAGAAAGTAGAAATAGAGTTTGAACTACTCTACTACCCAACTTGTATTACTGTTGTTGAAAGCCTCTATCATACCCATAATGTATATTTGTGGAGACAATTTGATAATTTGATTACTGTTTTTTTATACTTTCTCTTACTTGAATTGTAAAACTGTGGAGCTTTTCTCCCCGGGCCTCTTCTGAAAAGGGGCTATTTCAGCTCAGGCTGACTAACCTGGGCAAAAATGTAAAATAAAATAAATAAATAATAAATAAATAAACATGTTGTGAGGCTGCCAGCCCAGCTATCTGGAATTTTGTAAATAATTATATGGCATCTGTGAATATTAGTGTGATTCTGATGAAGTGCCCGGTTGTACTGGGACGAAAACACTAAATCTTTTGCTATTTGTATTAACGGAAGGAGTGGAAACCCATTTTGACCTCCAGTTTTCCATTTCTTTTCTCTGGTTTCAATATTAATATGATCCATAGGCTTGTCTTACAAATGTAAGATAACTATATGTTATGTGGATATTAAACTACTGGTGCAGAAGTGCATTTTGAACTGTATGTTATGTCCTTAGCTTCACGAATGCAACCACAGTGTACTCTACTGGAAAATAATAGAAATGTATATAAACTATATTAAAAGCACAAGTTGGAACATACAGCTTTAACTTGCAAAACTTCAGGAAAATAATTTAAAAGTGTTTTACGATGTGCTATAAAAAGTTAGTTTCAGTACAGCAAGCAGACACAATGTCTAAAGCTAGAGTTTTCCGATTGTCTGGAAACAGAAATGATTACTAGGTTTCAAATGTAAAAGTGTTTATTGTTTTACAACTTCCAGTTCTTGGCAAACTTTTGAGATATCAGTATTTTTCACAGAGAAATGTTAAATTCTGTTGGTATCTGTTTAGCCTGGGAACTGGAGGCAGGTAACAAATAGTGATGTCATCCAGCTGCTCAGCAGTAATGTTCTGATATTAATTTGGGAACACTCTCAGAGATTTGGCATTTTGTATCTTGCCTTGGATCTGAAAACATCCATTCAGCACTTCTCATCTGCATTTGTCTTGCTAATAGTAAGTAACTAGGGAAAAGTGATTTATCTTAGATATAGATAGGAATATAGTAAAGATTAGTTTAGATGTTTTCTGTATTTATGTGAGACTGACCTGCAATGTTGTTTTAAAATATTTCCTGTAATTCTGAACTTTGTAGTCATTGTGCTGAGTTATTGAGTATTGTCTTGTTCTTTAATGATTTATTATTAAATATATTTAAAACCTTTAATTGTGACTGGTTTGTTTAAAGATATTTAAGCTCTTAGAGGACGTACATATGTATTTGGTGACACTGTACAGGCCATTCCTAAATAGCCTTCATGTCTTGGTCACACATACCATTTGGATAATAGTAACATTACACAGTAAGATTGAGCACCCTTTGGTAAGGGTCTATAGTAGCTGGTAAGTAAGGGTGGCTGATGGCAGCTGGTACTACCTTATAGTCTGGGCAGAAGGGGTCATAGCGAGTGAACCTGTGCCAGCCTTTCCCCGGTGTGTGTGTGTGTGTGTGTGTGTGTGTGTGTGTGTGTGTGTGTGTGTGTGTGTGTCTGTGTGTGTGTGTGTGTGTGTGTGTGTGTGTGTGTGTGTGTGTGTGTGTGTGTGTGTGTGTGAGCTACTTGGGCACGGACACGAAGCACTAGTTGGACAGATAGGGTGCTGGAAGTCTTAGCTTTGCCAGTTGGCTGAGATCTTAACCTTATAGCTGTGCCAGTGGGGAGTCTTATTGAGGATCTGTAGAAAGAGGGAGAAACCAGCCCCAGACTGACTGTGATCTCTGTCTGCTGTTAAGGGAAATTGTACTTTATTGTGTGTGTACCTGTCTTCCTCCCAATGTGCATGTCCCTCACTGATGCTAGTGGTGAGGATTGAGGCTCCTTGGTCTGGGCCAGTGCAGGGGCATCACGCATGTGAAACCTGATGTTACATGCTAGCTACTGTAGTATTTCAAGAACGTGGTCAGACAGCCACACAACATTACTAGAACTGGAACAGAACAGTACTTTAAAGTACTCAGAGCTTATCAGTGATATGTTATGACTTTTTTCCACACACACACATACACACACACACACACACACACACACACACACACACACACACACACACACACACACACACACACACACACACACACACTTATTTGAAGTACAATAATGAGAATTGTTCCCTGTAAAACACACATTTGAGTCATCTTGTAGTTCAAGTGAATGCCCGTTCATTCTTTCCCACTACTCATTTATTATGATTTTTTTGCATGGGGGGTTCTATATTTTGCAACACCCAGTTGACTATAGTGTCCTGGCTTCCCAACCCTGTACTTTATTATTCTGCCACTGAGGTCACCATTGCCTTCTTGGAGTTAGATAGTGTTCCTACTGCAAACAGGGAATTACAAAATAAAAAAGTCATAATACTACACAAAAATGTTTGTCTTGTGGCAGTTCATATACTTTATGTGAACTTGCACAGCTATACCATGAACAGTCATTCATTCACAGACATGGGATTGTCCAAGAGTAGCTTGATTGCAGCTCTTTTGAATGAATATGGGTATATGTTCCAGAACCTTCCCATGCACAAATCGGCAAACAGAGCAGTGACGAAGCACCGAGACTAGAGAGAAAAAGACAAAGAAAAGTTAATAGTTTTGGCAAGTTCATGTCCAACAATAACCGTGAATCAAGTAAATGTTGCAAGACATTCACCATTGCCATCGCCACATGCAAAAGGACAGTCTGTGTTTCACTGAAAGCTGTGCAATAATGTGTGCACGTTGTGAGGACTGTATACCAGATATGCAGTGGAGTCTGGTATAGAAATAATGTAGATAAAGCAAGCTGGTGGTAGAATTCAGACGTCTAGGAAATCGCTAAAAGAAAGAAGCAGTGCAGGAAAAAGTGGGAGCTAGAAAGGATAGACCAGGTTAGGAAGGAATACATAGCGGCCAACAAAGAGGCTAAGAGTGGAGTCGCAGTAGCAAAGAACAAGGCATCAGAGGCATGATACCAACTTCTGAAATGGTAGATGTCACTGAAAAGCAAAGACAGAAGATAAGTCAGACACCCTTCATAAGGGATGCCTGCTCACCTGTCCACAGGACATCAAAGGCAGACAGAGGAAGTACTTCCAGCAGCTTCTGAATGAGGAAAACCCCACAGAAGCTGTACTGCCCCTGACACAGCCTACAATGAGAGAAGAGATGTAGCCCACCATAGGATTTGTAAGAACAGCACTAAGGAAAATGAAGTCAGGGAAAGCAGCAGGCTCAGACAAGGTAAAGGCAGACGTGCCCAAGATGTTGGGTGAGTTAGGGGAGAAATGGCTCCTGAGGGTGCTCATAGTAGTATGGACAGAAAGACTTATTCCAGATGACTTGGAGAATAAGTATACTAGTGCCAGTGTACAAGAACAAAGGGGGCATGCACAGCTGTGGGTAGTGCAGAGATATCAGACTCCTGCCACGTTGTATGAAAGTTCTGGAGAGGGTGATTGATAATCGAATATGCATAGTTGAATGTAGAATGGAAAAATGAGCTGTTTGGATTTAGATCAGGATGCAGCGCAACTGACCCAATGTTTGCAGTGAGATATTTATTTGAGAAGAAGATAGGGATGAAGAAAGAGTCCTACTGGGCATTCCTAGACTTGCAGGAACGCATATGACAAGGTCCCAAGAAAGCTGATTTTGGTAGTCCGTAGTAGTTTGAAGTTCCAGAAACACTGCCAGGATTAGTGAAGGCTATGTACTAAGATCCAATGACTCAAGGATGAACAGTGTTCAGACACACAGAGGGATTCATAGTGGGAGTGGGTGCGCATCAGGATTCATCTCTGAACCCAGTGCTGTTCATACTGGTGAAGGACTACATTGTCAAATAGGCTGGAGCAGACAGATCAACAAAGTTGATGTATGCAGGTGATGTGACATTACAGGTAGACTCTAAACAAAGACTTCAGCAAATAATAGAGGAATGGAATTCAAAACTGATGGCAGATGGGATGAAACTGAGAGCAGATAAGATAGCTGTAATGGCAGCAAATGGGGAAAATCAAAAGAAGAAGATGAGAATTGAAATAGAAAGAAAAACAGTGGAACAGGTTAACAGCTTGAAGTGTCGAGGAGGGGTGGTTGAGGAGAAGGGAAGTCTGAATGAGGAGGTCAGAATCAAAGGGGCTGAAGCCAACTGGCACAGAGTGTCATGGATAGTGTATGACAGAAGAATGCCAAAGAGGCTGAAAAGTAAGGTGTACAAAACAGTGGTGCAATCAGTATTACTGTATGGTACAGAAACCTGGGCACTGAAGGCAGGACAGCTGAGGAAGCTAGAGGTAATGGAGATGAAGTGCATGAGACTGGTGGTAGGGTGCACACTGTGGGACAGACGAAGAAATGAGGACATCAGAGAAGAAGCCAAAGGAGGACATGTGCATGAAAGCAGAAAACAATCTGGTGAAGAAGATTTGAGACAGACAGGAATAAGGCAAGGGGAAATAAGGGAATCCAGGAAAGATACAGATGGATTGTGTGAGATAAGACCTGTGACAGTCAGGCATAACTGTTGAAGAAGATAGGACACCGGCATTGAATTGAAAAAGATGGCAATAGATGATGTGACACTCTGACCACATGTAGAAAATGAGAAAACGGGCTGATAATGACAAAGATGATGATAAATAATGTGTTCAGATCAGTACATCATGTCCTCCTTCCACCAATAAATAAAAGAGGCTGACCAAATTATCAGAGGTGACTGACATGGCTAAAAGACTGCATTTGAAGGCAACAGATCATGTGAGTTAATGTTGGCTGTCAATCATTCTGATGTCTATACATGCTAGGACTTGGAGAGGGACATGGGAGAAATTAGTATAAAAATATGACAAGGTTAATAACATATTTGTAATGTAATTGTTATGTAGCCATCAACACTTTTCTAACGTAGGGTGGTTTATCTTTAGTCCTGTCCCATGGAGCCTCCATTTCCAGATGTTAACCAGAATCGTATATCCATTACATGACTTAGACTTTGACCTTCATTTTACACATATTTAACAACATCATATAACCAAACAATGCTTAGAGATTCAGGTTTATTTCGAATACTGTATTACTTTCAATCACTTGGATGTAAGTTTGCGAAATACCATAAAATAGAAGAACACACACAGAGGATAGAGTTTAAATGGTCACATCTATGTGTTTATGAAGCTACATTCTTTACCAAACTGGGTATCTTAATCAGCCAGTCAGTTTATCAGATGTGTGCCAGGCAGAGCATGTCGGAGGACTCACATGCAACTATACTCAGGGCAGATTGCACTTTGATATCTGACCCCATTCTAGACCAATCAAGTAATAGAGAAATCAAAAAAATACAGCCTTATCTGCCTTACAATCTGTTGACAGAGGCTGGCTAAAAGTCACATTATTTACTCATGGCAGTTCCACACATTAGTGAAGACTTTGGCATTCGAGCTGTCTGCACCAGAAAAAGAAGAGACACCCTTCCAAAAGACATCTGGCCAGCTTAGGAGTAGAACACATATTCAGAAAAAAGCCATATGCAAAAACTGGACAAGTGAATTCCATTTTCATGATATAGTTGGCATTACTTAAAATTAATGTTTTGAGATTGGGTAGGCTATTGACTTGTTTGCTAAAGCTATGAAGGCTTTAGTCATAATATTGTTTAGCCTACACATTGTCCTTTATCCATAATATTGTTTAGCCAACACATTGTCCTTTATCTATAATATTGTTTAGCGCACACATTGGCCTTTATCCATAATATTGTTTAGCCCACACATTGTCCTTTAACCATGATATAGTTTAACCCACACATTGTCCATTATCAGTAATATTGCTTAGCCTACACATTGTCCTTCACTTATAATATTGTTTAGACCACACATTGCATTTTATCCATAACATTGTTTAGCCTACACATTGTCCTTTATCCGTAATATTGTTTAGCCTACAAACTGTCGTTTATCCATAATATTGTTTAGCCCACACATTGTCCTTTATCCGTAAAATTGTTTAGCCCACACATTGTCCTTTATCTGTAATATTGTTCAGCCTACACATTGTCCTTTATCCGTAATATTGTTTAGCCTACAAATTGTCATTTATCCATAATATTGTTTAGCGTACACATTGTCCTTTATCTGTAATATTGTTTAGCCCACACATTGTCCTTTATCCATAATGTTGTTTAGCCCACACATTGTCCTTTACCCATAATATTGTTTAGCCTACACATTGTCCTTTATCCGTAATATTGTTTAGCCCATACATTGTCCTTTATCCATAATATTGTTTTGCCCACACATTGGCCTTTACCCATAATATTGTTTAGCCCACACATTGTCCTTTATCCCTAATATTGTTTAACCCACACATTGTCCTTTACCCATAACATTATTAAGCCCAAACGTTATACTTTATCCATAATATTGTTTAGGCCACACATTGTCCTTTACCCATAATATTGTTTAGCTCCCACATGGTTTTTATCCGTAATATTGTTTAGCCCACACATTGTCCTTTATCCGTAATATAGTTTAGCCCACACAGTGTTCTTTACCCAAAATATTGTTTAGTCCACACATTGTCCTTTACCCGTAAAATTGTTTAGCCCACACATTGTCCTTTATACATAATATTGTTTTGCCCACACATTGTCCTTTATCCATAATATTGTTTAGCCCACACATTGTCCTTTATCCCTAATATTGTTTAGCCCACACCTTGTCCTTTATCCCTAATATTGTTTAGCCAACACATTGTCCTTTATCCCTTATATTGTTTAGCCCCCACATCGTCCTTTACCCGTAAAATTGTTTAGCCACACATTGTCCTTTATCCATAATATTGTTTAACCCACACGTTGTCCTTTATCTGTAATATTGTTTAGCCCACACATTGTCCTTTATCCGTAAAATTGTTTAGCCCACACATTGTCCTTTACCCGTAAAATTGTTTAGCACACACATTGTCCTTTACCCGTAAAATTGTTTAGCCCACACATTGTCCTTTATCCATAATATTGTTTAGCCCACACATTGTCCTTTATCCATGATATTGTTTAACCCACACATTGTCCTTTATACATAATATTGTTTAGCCCACACATTGTCCTTTATCCGAAATATTGTTTAACCCACACATTGTCCTTAACCATAATATTCTTTAGCCTACACGTTGTCCTTTATCTGTAATATTCTTTATCCTACACATTGTCCTTTATCCGTAATATTGTTTAGCCTACACATTGTCCTTTATCCATAATATTCTTTAGCCCACACATTGTCCTTTATCCATAATATTGTTTAGCCTACACATTGTACTTTACCCATAAAATTGTTTAGCCCACATATCCATAATATTGTTTAGCCCACATATTGTCCTTTATCCGTAATACTGTTTCGCCCACACATTGCCCTTTATCCATAAGATTCTTTAGCCCACACATTGTCCTTTAACCATAATATTGTTTAGCCCACACATTGTCCTTTATCACTAATATTGTTTAGCACACACATTGTCCTTTACCCGTAATATTGTTTAACCTACACATTGTCCTTTATCTGTATTATTGTTTAGCCTACACATTGTCCTTTATCCATAATATTGTTTAGCACACACATTGTCCTTTATCCGTAATATTGTTTAACCTACACATTGTCCTTTATCCATAATATTGTTTAGCCCACACATTGTCCTTTATCCGTAATACTGTTTCGCCCACACATTGTCCTTTCGCGTAAAAATTTAGCCCACACATTGTCCTTTATCCATAATATTGTTAAGCCCACACATTGTCCTTTATACATAATATTGTTTAGCCCACACATTGTCCTTTATCCATAATATTGTTTAGCCCACACATTGTCCTTTATCCATAATATTGTTAAGCCCACACATTGTCCTTCTTCCATAATATTGTTTAGCCCACACATTGTCTTTTATCCATAATATTGTTTTGCCCACACATTGTCCTTTATCCTTAATATTGTTTTGCCCACACAATGTTCTTTATCTGTAATACTGTTTAACCTACACATTGTCCTTTATCCATAATATTGTTTAGCCCACACATTGTCCTTCTTCCATAATATTGTTTAGACCACACATTGTCTTTTATCCATAATATTGTTTAGCCCACACATTGTCCTTTATCCGTAATATTGTTTAGCCCACACATTGTCCTTTATCCATAATATTGTTTTGCCCACACATTGTCCCTTATCCATAATATTGTTTTGCCCACACATTGTCCTTTATCCATAATATTGTTTAGCCCACACATTGTCCTTTATCCGTAATATTGTTTTGCCCACACATTGTCCTTTATCCATAATATTGTTTAGCCCACACATTGTCCTTTATCCGTAATATTGCTTTGCCCACACATTGTCCTTTATCCTTAATATTGTTTTGCCCACACTGTCCCTTGTTCATAATATTTTAAAGGCTACACATTGTCCTTTATCCATAATATTTTTTATCCTACACATTGTCCTTTATCTGTAATATTGTTTAGCTCACATATTGTCCTTCGATTCTCAGTTAGAGCGTCTTCTGTGTGTCGACATGCGTGAATGGGCGTTCCTTCATTGAAGGTTGTGTGTTAGGCCCAGCAAGCCAGCACGTAAAAATCTACTGCCAATCATTAGTGGACCGGAGTTCCACTGTGGCGACCCCTAACCGGGAAAAGCCGAAAGACAGTTATTGTTTAGCCCACACATTGTCCTTTATCCGTAATATTGTTTTGCCCACACATTGTCCTTTATCCGTAATATTGTTTTGTCTACACATTGTCCTTTATCCATAATATTGTTTAGCCCACACATTGTCTTTATCCCTAAAATTGTTTAGCCTGCACATTGTCCTTTATCAAAAATATTGTTTAGCCCACACATTGTCCTTTAATCATAATATTGTTTAGCCAACACATTGTCATTTATTCGTAATACTGTTTAGCCCACACATTGTCCTTTATCCATAATGTTGTTTAGCCCACACATTGTCCTTTATCCGTAATATTGTTTAGCCCACACATTGTCCTTTACCCATAATATTGTTTAGCCCACACATTGTCCTTTACCCATAATATTGTTTAGCCCACACTGCCCATTATCCATAATATTTTTAAGCCTACACATTGTTCTTTATCCATAATATTTTTTATCCTACACATTGTCCTTTATCTGTAATATTGTTTAGTCCACATATTGTCCTTTATCCCTAATATTGTTTAGCCCACACATTGTCCTTTATCTGTAATATTGTTTAGCCCAAACGTTGTCCTTTATCCCTAATATTTTTTAGCACACACATTGTCTTTTATCCATAATATCGTTTTGCCCACACATTGTCCTTTATCCATAATATTGTTTAGCCCACACATTGTCCTTTATCCATAATATTGTTTAGCCCACACATTGTCCATTATCTGTAATATTGTTTAGCCCACACATTGTCCTTTACCCATAATATTGTTTAGTCCACACATAGTCCTTTATCCATAATACTATTTAGCCAACACATTGTCCTTTATCCATAATATTCTTTAGCCCACACATTGTCCTTTATCCATAATATTGTTTAGCCCACACATTGTCCTTTATCCATAATATTGTTTAGCCCACACATAGTCCTTTATCCATAATATTATTTAGCCACCACATTGTCCTTTATCCATAATATTGTTTAGCCCACACATTGTCCTTTATCTGTAATATTTTTTATCCTACACATTGTCCTTTATCCGTAATATTGTTTAGCCCACACATTGTACTTTACCCATAATATTGTTTAGCCCACACGTTGTCCTTTATCTGTAATATTGTTTAGCCTACACATTGTCCTTTATCCATAATATTCTTTAGCCCACACATTGTCCTTTATCCATAATATTGTTTAGCCCACACATAGTCCTTTATCCATAATATTATTTAGCCAACACATTGTCCTTTATCCATAATATTGTTTAGCCCACACATTGTCCTTTATCTGTAATATTTTTTATCCTACACATTGTCCTTTATCCGTAATATTGTTTAGCCCACACATTGTCCTTTACCCATAATATTGTTTAGCCCACACGTTGTCCTTTATCTGTAATATTGTTTAGCCTACACATTGTCCTTTATCCATAATATTGTTTAGCCCACACATTGTCCTTTACCAATAATACTGTTTAGCCCACACATTGTCCTTTATCCATAATATTGTTTAACCTACACATTGTCCTTTACCCATAATATTGTTTAGCCCACACACTGTCCTTTACTAATAATACTGTTTAGCCCACACATTGTCCTTTATCCGTAATATTGTTTAGGCCACACATTGTCCTTTACCCATAATATTGTTTAGCCCACACATTGTCCTTTATCCATAATATTGTTTAGCCCACACATTGTCCTTTATCCGTAATATTGTTTAGCCCAAACGTTGTCCTTTATCTGTAATATTGTTTTGCCCACACAATGTCTTTTATCTGTAATACTGTTTAACCTACACATTCTCCTTTATTCATAATATTCTTTAGCCTACACATTGTTCTTTATCCGTAATATTGTTTAGCCAACACATTGTCCTTTACCCATAATATTGTTTAGCCCACACATTGTCCTTTATCCATAATATTGTTTAGCCTACACATTGTCCTTTACCCATAATATTGTTTAGCCCACACATTGTCCTTTACCAATAATACTGTTTAGCCCACACATTGTCCTTTATCCGTAATATTGTTTAGCCCACACATTGTCCTTTACCCATAATATTGTTTAGCCCACACATAGTCCTTTATCCATAATACTATTTAGCCAACAAATTGTCCTTTATCCGTAATATTCTATAGCCCACACATTGTCCTTTATCCATAATATTGTTTAGCCCACACATTGTCCTTTATCTGTAATATTTTTTATCCTACACATTGTCCTTTATCCGTAATATTGTTTAGCGCACACATTGTCCTTTACCCATAATATTGTTTAGCCCACACGATGTCCTTTATCCGTAATATTGTTTAGCCTACACATTGTCCTTTATCCATAATATTGTTTAGCCCACACATTGTCCTTTATCCGTAATATTGTTTAGCCCACACATTGTCCTTTAATCATAATATTGTTTAGCCTACACATTGTCCTTTACCCATAATATTGTTTAGCCCACACATTGTCCCTTACCAATAATACTGTTTAACCCACACATTGTCCTTTATCCGTAATATTGTTTAGCCCACACATTGTCCTTTACCCATAATATTGTTTAGCCCACACATTGTCCTTTATCCATAATATTGTTTAGCCCACACATTGTCCTTTATCCGTAATATTATTTAGCCCACACATTGTCCTTTATCCATAATATTGTTTAGCCCAAACGTTGTCCTTTATCTGTAATATTGTTTTGCCCACACAATGTCTTTTATCTGTAATACTGTTTAACCTACACATTGTCCTTTATCCATAATATTCTTTAGCCTACACATTGTTCTTTATCCGTAATATTGTTTAGCCAACACATTGTCCTTTACCCATAATATTGTTTAGCCCACACATTGTCCTTTATCAGTAATATTGTTTAGCCTACACATTGTCCTTTACCCATAATATTGTTTAGCCCACACATTGTCCTTTACCAATAATACTGTTTAGCCCACACATTGTCCTTTATCCGTAATATTGTTAGGCCACACATTGTCCTTTACCCATAATATTGTTT
This sequence comes from Protopterus annectens, assembly GCF_019279795.1. Taxonomy (NCBI): domain Eukaryota; kingdom Metazoa; phylum Chordata; order Ceratodontiformes; family Protopteridae; genus Protopterus; species Protopterus annectens. Next base: position 1,932,784,718 of record NC_056743.1, on the reverse strand, counting down.
AGCCCACACGTTGTCCTTTATCCGTAATATTGTTTAGCCTACACATTGTCCTTTATCCATAATATTGTTTAGCCCACACATTGTCCTTTATCCGTAATATTGTTTAGCCCACACATTGTCCTTTAATCATAATATTGTTTAGCCTACACATTGTCCTTTACCCATAATATTGTTTAGCCCACACATTGTCCTTTATCCATAATATTGTTTAGCCTACACATTGTCCTTTATCCATAATATTGTTTAGCCCACACATTGTCCTTTAACAATAATACTGTTTAGCCCATACATTGTCCTTTATCCATAATATTGCTTAGACCAGACATTGTCCTTTACCAATAATACTGTTTAGCCCACACATTGTCCTTTATCCATAATATTGTTTAGCCCGCACATTGTCCTTTATCCGTAATATTTTTTGTCCTACACATTGTCCTTTATCTGTAATATTGTTTAGCCCACAAATTGTCCTTTATCCAAAATATTGTTTAGCCCACACATTGTCCTTTATCCATAATATTGTTTAGCCTACACATTGCCTTTATCCATAATATTGTTTAGCCCACACATTGTCCTTTAACAATAATACTGTTTAGCCCATACATTGTCCTTTATCCATAATATTGCTTAGCCCAGACATTGTCCTTTACCAATAATACTGTTTAGCCCACACATTGTCCTTTATCCATAATATTGTTTAGCCCACACATTGTCCATTACCCATAATATTGTTTAACCCACACATTGTCCTTTATCCGTAATACTATTAAGCCCACAGACACATTGTCCTTTACCCGTAATATTGTTTAGCCCACATATTGTCTTTTATCCGTAATATTATTTAGCCCACACATTGTCCTTTACCAATAATACTGTTTAGCCCACACATTGTCCTTTATCCGTAATATTGTTTAGCCCACACATTGTCCTTTATCCCTAATATTGTTTAGCCCACACATTGTCCTTTACCGATAATATTGTTTAACCCACACATTGTCCTTTATCCATAATATTGTTTAACCCACACATTGTCCTTTATGTCTAATACTGTTTAGCCCACACATTGTCCTTTATCCGTAAGATTGTTTGCCCACACATTGTCCTTTATCCATAATATTGTTTAACCCACACATTGTCCTTTATCCGTAAGATTGTTTAGCCCACACATTGTCCTTTATCTGTAATACTGTTTAGCCCACACATTGTCCTTTATCCCTAATATTGTTTAACCCACACATTGTCCTTTATCCATAATATTGTTTAGCCCACACATTGTCCTTTACCCGTAAGATTGTTTAGCCCACACATTGTTCTTTATCTGTAATACTGTTTCGCCCACACATTGTCCTTTATCCCTAATATTGTTTAGCCCACATATTGTCCTTTATCCATAATATTGTTTAGCCCACACATTGTCCTTTATCTGTAAGATTGTTTGCCCACACATTGTCCTTTATTCATAATATTGTTTAACCCACACATTGTCCTTTATCCATAAGATTCTTTAGCCCACACATTGTCCTTTATCCATAATATTGTTTAGCCCACACATTGTCCTTTATCCATAAAATTGTTTAGCCCACACATTGTCCTTTATCTATAACATTGTTTTGCCTACACATTGTCCTTTATTCCTAATATTGTTTAGCCCACACATTGTCCTTTATCCGTAATATTTTTTATCCTACACATTGTCCTTTATCTGTAATATTGTTTAGCCCACACATTGTCCTTTAACCATAATATTGTTTAGCCCACACTTTGCCCTTTATCTCTAATATTGTTTAGGCCGCACATTGTCCTTTATCCGTAATATTTTTTGTCCTACACATTGTCCTTTATCTGTAATATTGTTTATCCCACACATTGTCCTTTAACCATAATATTGTTTAGCCCACACTTTGCCCTTTATCTCTAATATTGTTTAGCCCGCACATTGTCCTTTATCCGTAATATTTTTTGTCCTACACATTGTCCTTTATCTGTAATATTGTTTAGCCCACACATTGTCCTTTATCCGTAATATTGTTTAGCCCACACAGTGTCCTTTATCCATAATAATATTGTTTAGCCCACACATTGTCCTGTATCTGTAATATTGTTTATTCCACACATTGTCCTTTAACCATAGTATTGTTTAGCCCACACATTGTCCTTTACCCATAATATTGTTTAGCCCACACATTGTCCTTTATCCATAATATTGTTAGCCCACACATTGTCCTTTATCCGTAATATTATTTAGCCTACACATTGTTCTTTATCCATAATATTGTTTAGCCCACACAGTGTCCTTTATCCATAATAATACTGTTTAGCCCACACATTGTCCTGTATCCGTAATATTGTTTAGCCCACACATTGTCCTTTACCCATAATATTGTTTAGCGCACACATTTTCCTTTACCAATAATACTGTTTAGCCCATACATTGTCCTTTATCCATAGTATTGTTTAGCCCACACATTGTCCTTTACCCGTAATATTGTTTAGCCCACACAATGTCCTTTATCCGTAATACTGTTTAGCCCACACATTGTCCTTTATCCGTAATACTGTTAAGACCACACATTGTCCTTTACCAATAATACTGTTTAGCCCACACATTGTCCTTTATCCGTAACATTGTTTAGCCTACACATTGTCCTTTATCCATAATATTGTTTAGCTCCCACATTGTCCTTTATCCATAATATTTTTAAGCCTACACATTGTCCTTTATCCATAATATTCTTTAGCGCCCACATTGTCCTTTATCCATAATATTGTTTAACCCACACATTGTCCTTTACCCATAATATTGTTTAGCCCACACATTGTCTTTTATCAGTAATACTGTTAAGCCCACAGACACATTGTCCTTTACCCATAATATTGTTTAGCCCACACATTGTCCTTTATCTATAATATTGTTTTGCCTACACATTGTCCTTTATCCCTAATATTGTTTAGCCCACACATTGTCCTTTATCCGTAAGATTGTTTGCCCACACATTGTCCTTTATCCATAATATTCTTTAGCGCACACATTGTCCTTTATGCATAATATTGTTTAACCCACACATTGTCCTTTACCCGTAATATTGTTTAGCCCACACATTGTCTTTTATCAGTAATACTGTTAAGCCCACAGGCACATTGTCCTTTACCCATAATATTGTTTAGCCCACCCATTGTCCTTTATCTATAATATTGTTTTGCCTACACATTGTCCTTTATCCCTAATATTGTTTAGCCCACACATTGTCCTTTATCCGTAAGATTGTTTGCCCACACATTGTCCTTTATCCACAATATTGTTTAGCCCACATATTGTCCTTTATCTGTAATACTGTTTAGCCCACACATTGTCCTATATCCATAATATTGTTTTGCCTACACATTGTCCTTTATCCCTAATATTGTTTAGCCCACACATTGTCCTTTATCTATAATATTGTTTAGCCTACACATTGTCCTTTATCCATAATGTTGTTTAGCCTACACATTGTCCTTTATCCATAATATTGTTTAGCCCACACATTGTCCTTTATCCATAATGGTGTTTAGCCCACACATTGTCCTTTATCCATAATATTGTTTAGCCCACACATTGTCCTTTATCCATAATGGTGTTTAGCCCACACATTGTCCTTTCAACTAGTTTGACTGAAATGGTCTTTAACTCTCTTTGTTGCCTCTGACCGTAGCAACTGAACCCCTGGTAATTTGTATTTTCTGACCATTAAATCTATCTTTATTCTCATGCCAAATGTTTTTTTCAGGCACCTGCTTCATATTGTTCTCCTAACATGTAGAGCTATCACATATAAAACCCAACACAATTACTCATGACATAACAATTCTCTTATTATTTTATTTTGTTTCATTCCAGAAATGCCTATCCAATAGAATGCAGTAGCCTGCTCTCCATATCGCAGCTGTTTTCTTCTGCTGTAGCCTTCTTTGTAATCTCTTGATGCATGAATACTTGCACCATATGCATTCTGAGAGGATCGTCTCCACTGTAATAATAAAAAAACCCCATTAAATTCAGACTGATCCTACAGCTTTTCTATAAAGATCTGACCTTCTGCACTCCAGGGTTTTAATGATCTTGAGAGAATCCCTTCTAAAACATGCACTGATGCACCTAATCCCTTCTTGAACATGCGTTACTGCACCAAATCCCCCCCTTGAACATGCACTGCTGCACCCATTCCCCCATGAACATGCATTGCTGCACCAAATCCCTTCAGAACATACATTGCTGCACCTATTCCCCCCTAAACATTGTAGGGGGATTGCTGCATCAAATTACCCTTGAACATGCATTGCTGCACCTATTCCCCCCAAACATGCATTGCTGCACCCAATCCTGCCTTGAACATGCATTGCTGCACCTATTCCCCCGCACCTGCATTACTGCACCTATTTCCTCCCGAACATGCATTGCTGCACCTAATCTCCACTGAACCTGCATTGGTGTACCTATTCCCACGAACATGCACACATGCATTTCTGCACCTATTCCCCAATGAAGATGAACTGCTGCACCTACCTCCCCTGAACATGCATTGCGGCACCTGGTCCCCCCTGAACATGCATTGTTGCCCCTATTCTCTCCTGAACATGCATTGCTGCACATATTCCCCCTGAGCATGCATTGCTGCACTTAATCCCAACGAACATGCATTGCTGCACTTAATCCCCCCTGAGTATGCTTTCCTGCAGCTAATCCCCCATGGATATGTGTTGCTGCACCTAATCTCTCTGAACGTACATTGCTGCACCTAATCCCGCCAGAACATGCACTGCTGCACCCAATCCCCCCTGAACATGCATTGCTACTTCTAATCCCCTGAACATGCATTGCTGCACCTTATCCCCCTGGATATGTGTTGCTGCACCTAATTCCCCCCAAACATTCATTGCTGCACCTAATTCCCTGAACATGCATTGCTCCACCTAATCCCCCCTGGACATGCTTTTCTGCACCTAATCTCCCTGAACATGCATTGTTGTATATAATCCCCCTGACTTGCGTTGCTGTACCTAATCTCCCTGAACATGCATTGCTGCACCTAATCCCCCCAGAACATGCATTGCTGCACCCAATCCCCCCTGAACATGTATTGCTACTTTTAATCCCCCTGAACATGCATTGCTGTACCTAATCCCCCTGAACATGCATTGCTGCACCTAATCCCCCCCTGGACATGCTTTTCTGCACCTAATCTCTTTGAACATGCATTGTTGCATCTAATCCCCCTGACTTGCGTCGCTGCCACTAATCTCCCCGAACATGCATTGCTGCACCCAATCCCCCTGGACATGCGTTGCTACACGTAATCTCTCCCTGAAAATGCATTGCTGCACCTAATCCCCCCTAAACATGCATTGCTGCACCTAATCCATCTGGACATACATTGCTGCACCTGATCCCCCCCGGACATGCATTGCTACACCTAATCTTCTGTTCGCAATTGTGTTAGCTTATCCCTATCCTTGGCTGGTATTTTTTACCAAACACATACCCTGTTAAAATTGTTCACAAAATCCAGTCACACCTGAAGGTCTATCCTCGCACCAGCTGATACTCTTACCATGGGATTTACTTCTGATGCTTGAAATGCTGAAATATCAAATTTCAGTATCTTGAGACCAGAAAAACGAAACTCCACAACAATGAAACCCCAAAATACAGATACGCAAAACACAGAACCCTTCCCCAACATAAAAATACACAAAACAAAAACAAATAAACAACAAAACACACTACTCTATATTTAAACAGGGGGGAGCAAGCCCGCCTGCACCTCCCCCAAGTGGGGGCCTGTGCCCCCCTCCCTACCCACTAACACAAAAACAGCAACACACCTACCGCTATGAGCCCTACACTCCCATTACACACACCACACAATTAATACGATCACCACACTCAACACCTATACAAACACACCCTCACCTACCTACCCTAAACTGCACCTACAACACCCAAACAAATCACAAAAATGCATGCCTACCCTAAATCCTTAACTACTACACACTTACCTACATCTCTGAACATAACCGAACACTGACCACCATCTTCAACACACACACCATTACATCTTAAAGACACAGTGCACTATGCACACACACACCGGGAAATACTTATCGCACACCTGACATTCACAGATTCGACAAAGTGCAGTTTTGACAAACCACACTTTTTTCTTCTGGTCTTGAGATACTGAAATTCAATATTTCAGTATTTTGAGCATCAGAAGTGACTCCCTAACCATGTGGTATGGCTTACTGATACCATCTTCTTTTGCTTGCAATCATCTCATAAAGCATTTGCCTACCAGACACAACTCTACGGCTGTTTTTTTTTTATTTCTTTACCTTTTCTTTTGGATGGTGGTACTGATCAGCTACTGTGTCAATTTCAGTGTGCAAAAATGCCAACCATGTAGTTGTACCCTAAGACTTGTCTTTTACTAATGGCACACTAAGCTCTTGCCAAACCTTGTGACATGCCCAGAGTCTGTCAATACATTCCTGAGTTCCTGGGTTGCCTTCTATTAAAAAAAATGTCTAGGTAATGCATTGCACAAATCATGTTTGCTGACTCATCTATGGTCCAATGGAGAAATGTGCTAGATATTTTAGATGTTCCACATGCCACTACACACCTGTCCATGCATAAAGCATCCTCACTCTTTAACCCACAGGATGACCTGATTTTCTGAGTGTATTGATGATAACTTAAAATCTCTTTTGATAGCCTTCTTTATTAGCTATGCTTCCCTCCCATGTTCTCTCACTTCCCTTAGAAGTTTCTCCTAGCATTCAATAACAGGAGACAGCAAAGGGGGCATAACTGCTAGATGGAAGGGGTCAATTTAAAGCAAAGTTAAGCAAACACAATTTCACATCAGGGAGGTAGGGACTTGGAATGTTTTATTATATGTAATGGTAGAAAGCAAGTCAGCTTAGGAGTGAAAGAATACATGCGGGAAAACTGAGGAAGGGATAGGGCAAAACAGAAGAAAGGACAGCTGCACAGTGGCTTTCTACAAAACTCAGTTTGACACGGTAGACCAGGGAACTTCTGTCTGCCCCACCATTTTTCTTCCTCCTCTCCTTAATATGTTGTTTCACTGCTTTCATTGCTCTTGTAATTCCTCAGCTGTTAGCAGTCTGTTGCACTCCAAGTTTCCCATCATTTTCTAGCCTAGCACTTCAGAAGCTGGCCTCTTAAATAGTCAGGCCTCAGTGTCTGCAACACTATTGCCTTCCATGCATCAGAAATCATAGACCACATTGCTACCAAATCATTGTTATCCACCAACACTTTAATCTCTTTCAACCTCTCAAAGTCCTTATTCCTTAATAAGGACTTCATCTTGCATGTTTCCTCCATCTATATTGGTTCATATACGTTGATTATGTAAGCCGTTGCCAGTAAATCGAGTATTTTCCTCTTCTACCCCAAGAAGTCTCCTTTATTACTAGAAGTTGGTGGGCTCCATTATTAGAGCTGTCCTTTTCCATGCCCATCTCTCACTGTGATTGTAAATATTGATTCATAATCAGTGCCTGTTTGTATGGACACCTTACAAGGCTCCCCACCCACCTCCATCCTATGCTGTCCCAAGACTAACAGCTCAGTTCCTCATCCCACTGCCTTGTTCTCTGCTGCTTCTGAAGTGTGAGTGCTTTATCCCAGCTTTCATATGTACTGCCAGTACTCTAACTCACTCTGTACTTTGTCTATGCTTCTGTACAGCTAGTAGAAAATCTCAGTCCCTATCCACGATGATCCACATTTCCTCTGTGCCTGTCATCCATCCATTCATCTCTCTCTCTCTCTCTCTCTCTCTCATCACAGTACATATCTGAGTCCTGTCTCTCACTCTCTCTCTCTCTTTCTTTCCCTCTCACTCTCCATCTTATCACAGTACATAGGCTCATAGGTAGGTACTAGGCTATCAGCCCAAGGGCCTAAGTAAGCCCAGCCAACAAGATTCCTTGGCTTACACCACCCAAGAAGGTTAATTTCCTGTGCCCCTGTCGAGAAGAGCCACAGAAGTGATCCTTGGGGTGTATTTCCTATTTCACATCCACTCATCAAGATTTTTCTTGAAGAGTGCTAATGAGGAACTTTGCTTGACATAGATGGGTAGCTTGTTCCAGAGTATAGAAAGTCTCTGGGACAGGAATATATCCTTCCAGCATGTCCTGTTTATTGTGGTGACAAGGTTTAGGTCCCTAGAGTGTGTAGCTCAGAGGGATTGGGACTTTTTTAGGTGTAGCATGTCCAACAGCTCTGGGTTTAACATAGCGTTATATGTTAGGCAGAGATCTCCTCGGAGTAGGTGATATGCTACAGACTAAAGCTGGAGTTTTTTGAGATGGTCAGTGTAAGGCATTTGTTTGAGGCCAGAAATCCTCTTTGTGAGGTACTTCTGTGGCCTTTCCAGCTGCTGCAGATGTCTTGTGAGGTACATTCCAAAAGGGGCATTGTACTCTATAATGTGTCTAATGAGTGATGAGTAGAGGGGACCAATGACCTCTTTTTTCGTGGATGAGAACCCTTTTGTGATGAGGTGTGTCACATAGAAGGATTTCCTGACTACTGTGGCAATGTGATTATCAAAGGAGAGACTACTGTTCACCTGGGTCTCAAGGTCTCTTATGACACATTTGGCATTAAGTAGACTGCCATTTATGTGGTAGTTCATGGGTACAGAGTTTTTACCAAAGGGGATGACAATGCACTTTTTGGCATTGATTATCAAAGGAGAGACTACTGTCACCTGGGTCCCAAGGTCTCTTATGACACATTTGGAATTAAGTAGACTGCCATTTATGTGGTAGTTCATGGGTACAGAGTTTTTACCAAAGGGGATGACAATGCACTTTTTGGCATTGATCTTGAGGCCATGCCTCTGACACCAGGCATTTGTTTCAGTGAGGCCCTTCTGTAGGATGTCCACATCATTTGGGGACTCGACTGTGGCTCCTAGTTTGCAGTCATATACGAACTTTGTTAAACAGAGGCCTTCTGTGTTAGCCTGTACTTCAGAGAAGTAGATACCAAACAGGAGAGGACCCAGGACTGAACCCTGTGGTACTCCACTTGTCACTGGTTTGAAGTGAGATTTGGAGTCTGCAACTGTTACAGTGTAGGTTCTGTCAGTGAGCCAGTTGGCAACCCATTTTGTGATGTAGGAATTTATGCCTAGTTTAGTGAGTTTAGCTATAATTCCATAATTGGGGATGGTGTTGAAAGCCTTGGTGAGGTCAAGATAGGCTGTGTGAATCACCTTACCCTTGTCTACGGCTTTGGTGACTGCCTCCAAGAAGTCGATCAGGTTCAGCAGGCATGATCTGCCTTTCAGAAACCCGAACTTGGTGGGGTCCAGAGTTTGAAGGTTACCAATGTCTTTGTTTATGAGTTTCATGATGATACATTCCATGGCCTTGCAGAACAGGCTCATCAGGCCAATAGGGTGATAGTTCCCAGGATCAGTGGTGGCTCTCCCTTTGTGGAGTGGGATAACTGTTGCTGTGCGTCATTCAGTGGGCACAAAGCCTGACGTGAGACTATGACTGAACATGGTGCTTAGGTGGGGAGCCAGTTCATTCTAAAGTTTGTGTAAAACACAGCCTGGGATGTTGTCCGGTCCCATGGATGCTGTATTTTTGGTTTTAAAGAGTGCAGCTTTTACCTGCATATATGTGATTACAGGGACTCTGCATTCTTCCTGTATAGATACGGGCCCTTTAGGGGGTGAGAGGGGGGTAAAGTTAGCACTGAACCACCAGATTGGCTTCCTTTTTTTGGAGGATAGCATCTTGATTCTGTTTGGGATAGCACAATCCATGCACTCGTGTAAGTGCTTATAGAGTGCATTTGTGTAGGATTCAGCAGTCGTAACTGTATTGTCCATCTGCATGGGTGTCATGAAGTTTGCCACTTCTGTCTTAAGAAGCATGAAGTTTGCTTTGGAGAAATTTTTTACCATGGTTTCCTTAATGGTGGGTGGGGACGGGATGTGGATATCTAGGGTGATTAGCTTATGGTCAGATATGACCAA
>NC_056743.1:1932702148-1932769648 GCF_019279795.1 Protopterus annectens | reverse complement strand
TTCCACTCTCCTTTTGTTGTTCTGACATACACAGCCACATGGAGATTCCGCTCTCCTTTTGTTGTTCTGACATACACAGCCATGTGGAGATTCTACTCTCCTTTTGTTGTTCTGACATACACATCACATGGAGATTCTGCTCTCCTTTTGTTGTTCTGACATACACAGCCACATGGAGATTCCGCTCTCCTTTTGTTGTTCTGACATACACAACCATGTGGAGATTCTGCTCTCCTTTTGTTGTTCTCACATACACAGCCATGTGGAGATTCCGCTGTCTTTTTGTTGTTCTGACATACACAGCCTGTGAAGATATGTGAAGGCTGCTAGCCTAGCTAGATAGAATGCGTAGATAATTCTGTCATTTGTAAATATTAATATAAGCCACAAGCTTGTTCTCTTAAATGGAAGAAAATGCTGTTGAATGTGGAACTGCAAAAATGTAACAACAGTGCACTCTGGTGTAGCAAAGCTAAGTCAAGCATTGTGTAATTGTTTGATGTCAAAACCCGGAGCTGAAATGTCTAGATGAAGGAATTCTTCCTATTGTTTTGAGGCTAGAGTTAATGGCTAGAATTTACATGTATAATATCCTTTATTGCTCTGGCTTCCTGACCAGCTGCAAGATCAAAAGGGCTATTTACTTCTGAATTTTTGTTAGTTTGGGAAAACCAAAAAATTGTTAAGAATGATGTAATGTGAAGCAGCACTGTGCTATCAATTTAAGGAGATAGAATCAGAGGGCAGTTAGCATTTGTCTTGGGAACATCCAACTCACCAGCACTGCCTATGCTCTATATGTAAGTTTATTTTAGAACTGTGTTTTCTTTTAGATATAGCTGCGAAATAGGAAGATTAGATTAGTTTTTTTTCTGTACTGATGTCAGAACTTTTCTACTGTATTATTTTAAATATTTCGCTGTGCTCTCTGAACTCTTGACTAGCACTGTGTAGTAAGAAGTATTGTGTTGTGTTCTTATTATTTATTATTACATATTTTTAAACCTTTCAACTGTGGCTGTTTTATATATAGATAATTTAAGCTCTAGAGTACATTGCATGTATACAGTGATACTGTCCAAGTCACTCCAATAAGCTTTTCTGTTCAGTCACACATACCATTTGGATAATAATATTGCACAGAAATAATTGGACACCCTTTGTTAAGGGCCTTTTTAGCAGCTGATATTAGTGGATGGTGGCAGCTGGTACTACCTTTTAGATTGGGCAGAAAGGGGGCACAGCTGGAGTGTCTGTGTGTTTGTATATAACTCATATCTCAAAGTGTGTGTGTGTGTGTGTGTGTGTGTGTGTGTGTGTCAGCTACTTGGGCAGGGACATGAAGCACTGGTTGGACAGAGAGGGTTCTGGAGGTTTTAGCTTATCCACTAGGCTGAAATCTGGACCCTATAGCTGTGACAGTGGGGAGTCTTATTGGGGATCTGGAGAGAAAGGGAGAAACCAGACCCAGACTGACTGTGATCTCTGTGTGCTCTTAAGGGAAATTGTAATTTACTGTGTGTGTATTTGTTATCCTTCCCAAGGTGGATGCTCTGCACCAGTATTAGTGGTGAGGATTGAGGCTCCTTGATTGCTGGATCAGTGCATGTGCATCACGTATTAATTGTTTGGCAGCGGTGGGATATCCATACCACATATTAATTGGTTGACAAATACTAATTCGCTTGTAGTGGTGTGGGTATTGTGAATTCCTGTAGCTTGTGTACAGTGATCACTGAAGGTGTTTTTGTACTCTAAATCAGCCACATAGTGAATACTCAGAGTTAGTCAGGGAGTGCAGGCAAGCATGTCAGCAGAGTACGGAAAGCTGACAAGGAGCCAGCTGGCTGAGATGTGCCAGGCTAGGAGACTGGTGCATGGAAACCTGACTAAGACAGACATGATTGCAGCTTTGGTCACAGCTGCATCAGAAAACAGCAACCAGGGGGACAATCAAACTGGCCGTGGAGATGTACAACACTCAGAGAATGGACAACTCAACATTTCTGCAGAGGACTTAAAAATCCATCTGGAGCTAAAGAGACTTGAGTTGGAGGCCAGTCATTTGGAAACAGAAGCAGCAAAGAGACTGAGATGTCTGCAGTCTAAGGAGAATGAGAAACTGCTATGCCTGGAAGCTGAGGAGAAGGAAAGGCACAGGCAGCATGAAAAGGAGATGCTGACTCTTTGCCAGAGTCATGGAGGTAATGGAAAAGGGAGTAACTGGACCCCAGAAGCACAAAATGCCAGTAAATTTCTTCTGCAATTTAAAAAGGGGGCTAATTATAATAGTTTCATTCATATGTTTGAGAGGGTATGTAAACAGTATGATGTTGACCAAAGGGTCTGGGTACGGTTCCTGACCCCCTTACTCCATGGTAAAGCTGTAACTGTGTTGTCTAAACTTGCTGATCACAAATGTTTTGGTTATACTGTTAAGAATTGCTTGTTAGATTTTTTTAAGCTAACACCTGAAAATTATAGGAAAAAGTTTTGTGAGCATAGACACAAGGCAGATGAAAGTGTGTGTGAATATGTTGCTGAACTGAGCACTTATTTTCATAGATGGGTGAGTGGATGTCAGGTCACCACTTTTGAAGGGCTGGCAGATCTTTTGGTGAGGGAACAAGCCCTTAGCACTTTGCCTGAGGACATGAGGATCTGGTTAGCTAATAGACAATGTGCTACTTCAGATGAGTTGGGGAAGAAGGGAGACCTATACCTAACAAGCAGGGCATCCCTGCACACACAGGAAAGGGACCCCAGTACTGTTCATGGGTCTAAAGGAACTCATGGTGGGCAGCCCAGACTGCCCCAATAGAATCTGCCAGTACCAGGGGAAGCCACTAGCCCAGATACACATCTAGGACCTAGGGTTAAATGTTTGGAATGCAACCAGTGAGGCCATGTGGCATACAGATGTCGATGGAGGCAAGTTGGGGAACAAAAGGTGAGGGAACCAGTAAGTGGGGAAGACAAAATGCCAACAGTAGGTTGTCTTGAGACAACAGGGGTACCGAACTACCATCCTGCAGATGTCCTGATAGGGAAGGATTTTGATGAGGCAGTACAATGTGTTTATGCAGTTACACACAGTCAGGCTTCAAAACAAGCATGTGAGTCTGGTAGCCTGGGGGAGACCCAGACAGACCGCATACTTGCAGCCAGGACTGGTGAGGTGATTACTTCAGGGAGGAAGCTATAGGTTCATAGGTTCATAGGTTCATACTAGGCTATCTGCCCTAGGGTATTTATAAGCCTAGCCAGAATGTGTTTGGCTTTCGCCACCCATTTTAAATTAATTTTGCTATGCCCTTTTTCGAGGTTAGTATACTGTGCCTCTGTCTAACAGTGACACAGAAGTGATACCCGGGGTAAACCTACGATCTCCCATCCACTCATCAAGATTCCTCCTGAAGAGAGTCAATGAGGGACGCTGCCTAACCTGGACTGGGAATTTATTCCAGAGTGAAGGGAGCCTCTGGGTTATGAATCTGTCCCTCCAGCATGTCCTATTTATTTCAGTAGCAGTGAGACTGAGGGTGAGCCACAGCTGCTTGTGGGTACTGATGGTCCCTTGGACAGAGTGACTGCAAGGGCAGAGGTGAGAAGCAGTACCCAGGCTGACAATAAGGCACAGCTGTCAGAGGATACCAGACTTCCTGTGGAAGAGGAGTTGTGAAGGGTTACGAAGAGAGAGTTGAGACGGGCACAGCTGTCAGACCCTACATTGCAAGGCCTGAGGCAGGTAGCTAGTGAGGCACCTGAGTCTCAAGGGAGGGGGGAATTTGTATATTTGGACAAAGGTTGACTGTATAGAGAGTGGACCCCTGAGGGAGAACTAGAAGGTGAGAGGGTACAGCAGTTGATAGTGCCTAGAGCCTACCATCTGGCACTTCTAGCCATAGCCCATGATATTCCCATTACAGGTCATATGGTAATAAACCATACAAAGAGAAGTATTATGCAGAACTTCTATTGGTCTGGAATTTCCAGAGATGTAACAGGGTACTGCAGGACCTGTGAGCAGTGCCAAATGGTAGACAAGGCAGGAGACAAGGTGAGAGCTCCTTTAATGCCTTTGCCTGTGATTGAGGAGCCATTTTAGAGGGTAGCTATGGATATTGTGGGGCCTCTGAGTACCTTAAGTTCCACAGGGAAAAATATATCCTAGTGGTAGTAGATTATGCTACAAGATACCCTGAGGCAGTGGCTTTGTCCTCCATTGAGGCAGAAAATGTGGCAAATGCTTTGTTAGGGATTTTCAGCAGGGTAGGTTTCCCAAAAGAAATACTGACTGACAGAGGTGAGAATTTCATGTCAGACCTACTGGCTTGTTTGAGGAAGTACTGTGGGATAAAGCACCTGAAGACCATCCCTACCATCTCCAGACTAATGGTCTTGTTTGAGGTTAAACGCTACAATCAAGTCCATGCTATGGGCATTTGCAGACCAGTTTAAGAGGGAGTGGGACAAATATTTACCCCATCTGTTTGCTTACAGAAAAGTTCCCCAGGAATCTACAGGTTTTTCACCCTTTGAGTTGCTGTATGGTAATAGGGTGAGGGGACCTCTAGATTTAATTCAAGATGAGTGAGAAGGTGAGTGTGAATCTCACAAGGAGTCTGTTGTGGCATATATCCTAAACCTCAAGACAGGACTCAGGGAAGTTATGGGCTTTGCCCAGGGGAACCTGGCAGAAGCCCAACAACAGAGAAAGGTAAGGTATGACAGGAATGCTCGAGATAGAGAGTATGTATAGGGCAGCAGGTAATGGTTCTCATTCCTGTCAGACACAACAAGCTGCAAGCAACTTGGGAGGGACCCTACAAGGTGGTAAGAAAGGTTAGTGATGTTAACTACATGGTAGAACTGCTAGGCAAGAGGCAAGGGCACAAGTTGTACCATGTTAACATGATGAAACCTTACCATGATAGGGGTGTCCTTGTGCTGAGCATTTGCTGTGGATTGCAGGAGGAGTTTGAGGGAGATCTAGTGACTGATCTCCTAGGTGAGACTCGGACTGACACATCAGTGGAAGGGTAGCAATGTCCCAGAAGCTATTTCCTACCCAGATTTGAGAAATCCGAGCCGTGTTATAGGAGTTTGGGGACATGTTCACTGGGAAACCAGGGTGCACCTACCTGGTGCAGCACCAGGTGGATACTGGACCCCAAAAGCCTATTAGTCAGGCCTCTTATAGGGTGCCTGAAAGAGTCAAACAGACTGTGATGGAGGAGATACAGGAGATGCTGGAACTAGGGGTAATTCAAGAGTCCAACAGTCCCTGGGCCTCCACAGTGGTGCTGATGCCAAAGAAGGATGGCAGCACCAGGTTGTGTGTGGACTACAGGAAATTAAATAGTCACAGAGAGTCAGATGCTTACCCCATGCCTAGGACAGATGAGGCCCTAGAGCAGCTGGGTAGAGCTAAGTATCTTACCACCACTGACCTTACAAAGGGTTACTGGCAGGTGCCCTTGACTTCCAGTGCTAGGGGAAGGTCAGCCTTTGTGACTACTTTTGGCTTGTATGAGCTCACAAAGATGCCATTTGGGATGAAAAATGCCCTAGCGAGTTTCCAGAGGCTGGTAGATCATATCCTAGCAGGAGCAGGAGGGTTTGCCCTTGCTTACCTAGATGATATTGCCATCTACAGCCATTCCTGGTAAGAGCACCTTCAACATGTCAGGGAGGTGCTGGGCAGACTGCAGAGGGCTGGGTTGATCATTAAGCTGAGCAAATGTCAGGTGGGTATAGCAGAAGTCTCCTACTTGGAACATAGAGTGGGGAGTGGTAAGAACAGGCCAGAACCTTCCAAAGTAGAAGCCATTCAGGCATGGCCTGCACCCATTACCAAAAAACAGGTGAAGGCATTCTTAGGGACAGCAGGGTGCTACAGAAAGTTTGTCGCCAGTTATAGTGCCATAGCTGCTTCCCTCACAGACCTGACAAGGAAGAACAGGCCAGATAAAGTAGTGTGGACCCCAGCATGTGAGCAGGCATTTCAGAAGCTTTAGAAAGCTTAGGGAAGACCCCCTATGTTAGCCAGTCCAGATTACAGCAAATAATTTGTTGTGCAGGTGGATGGTTCAAACCATGGGGTGGGGACTGTACTTTGCCAGATTTCTTCAGAGGAAGAAGAGCAGCCTGTGGTTTATCTCAGTCGTAGGCTTCAACCCAGGGAGAAATGCTATGCAGCTGTAGAAAAGGAATGTCTAGCCATAGTGCGGGCACTGCAGAAACTTCAGCCTTATCTGTATGGAAGAAAATTCACTGTAGTGACAGATCACAATTCCCTAACATGGTTACACAGAGCCAGCCAGCAAAATGCCAAGTTGCTAAGATGGAGCCTAGGGTTGCAAGCATATGATATGTCAGTGCAGCACTGCAGTGGGGTTAACAATGCTAATGCAGATGGGCTCTCAAGACAGGGAATGGGGTAAGGTATACTTAGATAGACCCAACCCTCTCAAGCAATGTTTCTCAAGGATCACTTGAAAAACTAGCTTGAGTTCTCTGGGGGGGGGGATATGTGAAGATATGTGAAGGCTGTCAGCTTAGCTAGATAGAATTTGTAGATAATTCTGTCATTTGTAAATATTAATATAAGCCACAGGCTTGTTCTCTTAAATGCAAGAAAATGCTGTTAAATGTGGAACTGCAAAAATGTAACAACAGTGCACTTTGCTGAAGGAAAGCTGATAAGTCAAGCATTGTGTAATTGCTTCATGTCATAACTAGGAGCTGAGATGTCTAAATGAAGGAATTCTTCCTATTGTGTTGAGGCTGGAGTTAATAGCTAGAATTTACATGCATAATTTCCTTTATTGCTCTGTCTTCCTGACCAGTTGCAAGATCAAAATGGCTATTAACACCTGAGTTTCTGTTAGCCTGGGAAAACCAAAAAATTGTTAAGAATGTAATGTGCAGCATCATTGTTATCTATTTAAGGAGAGAGAAACAGAGAGCATTTAGCATTTGTCTTGGGAACATCCAACTCACCAGCACTGCCAATGCTATATATGTAAGTTTATTTTAGAACTTTGTTTTCTCTTAGATATAGCTAGAAAATAGGAATATTAGATTAGTTTGTTTTTCTGTATTGATGTCAGAACTTTTCTACTGTATTATTTTAAGTATTTATCTGTGCTCTCTGAACTCTTGACTAGCACTGTGCAGTAAGAAGTATTGTCTTCTTGTGTTCTTATTATTTATTAGTCAATATTTTTAAACCTTTCAACTGTGGGTGTTTTATGTAGAGATAATTTAAGCTCTGGAGTACATTGCATGTATGTAGTGATACTGTCCAAGTCAATCCAATAAGCTTTGCTGTCCAGTCACACTTACCATTTGGATAGTAATATTGCACAGTAATAATTGAACACCCTTTGTTAAAGGCCTTTTTAGTAGCTTATACTAGTGGGTGGGTGCAGCTGATACTACCTTTTAGACTGGGCAGAAAGGGGGCACAGCTGGAGAATCTGTGCCAGCCTTTCCCAGGAGTGTCTGTGTGTTTGTATATAACTCATATCTCAAAGTGTGTGTGTCAGCTACTTGGGCAGGGGCACGAAGTACTGGTTGGACAGAGAGGGTGCTGGAGGTTTTAGCTTGCCCACTAGGCTGAGATCTAGACCCTATAGCTGTGCCAGTGGGGAGTCTTATTGGGCATCTGGAGAGAAAGGGAGAAACCAGACTTAGACTGGACTGTGATCTCTGTGTACTCTTAAGGGAAGTTGTACTTTACTGTGTGTGTATCTGTTATCCTTCCCAATGTGGACACCCCTCACTGGTGTTAATGGTGAGGATTGAGGCTCCTTCATTGCTGGGCCAGGGCACGGGCATCACACAGCCATGTGGAGATTCCGCTCTCCTTTTGGTACTTACATTCAACAACTTGCATTAGATTTCATTGGTACTGCAGATTAACTTCTTATATATGGCTTTAATGATAATTTGAATCTATAACTTGGATTATTTTACACAGATCTTTATTTGTTTGTGCTGTTTCTCATAAATACTGGAAAATAATGAAAATAAAATTGAAGTCTAGTTGTACTGAGACAGATAGCCAGTCCTTTTTTAAAGTTATTCTTCAAAGCTAGACTGTTCAGTCTACATTTCTCATATTTTTTATGTAGGAGTTGTCATAGTTTTGTGTTTACTGCACATCGGAAGGACAATGCAAATGAGGCAAATAGGGGATATTTTCCAGACTCAGGAAGAGCTGAGAGGTATGTACACGAATCTGCCATAAAAATGAATTTTCTGTCTTGTGTTTGTAATACAGATACCATTTTCATCATCATCGTAATCATCTTTATGAACCCCCTTTCCCAGTTTTACACAGGTTCTGGGTGTCATATTAAATTGAGAGATACCATTATCATCATCATCGTAATCATTGTCATGAACCCCCTTTCCCAGTTTTACACAGGCTCTGGATCTCACATTAATTGATAGATACCATTATCATCATCATCATAATCATCGTTATGAACCCCCTTTCCCAGTTTTACACAGGCTCTGCATCTCACATTAATTGATAGATACCATTATCATCATCATCGTAATCATTGTCATGAACCCCCTTTCCCAGTTTTACACAGGCTCTGGATCTCACATTAATTGATAGATACCATTATCATCATCATCATAATCATCGTTATGAACCCCCTTTCCCAGTTTTACACAGCCTCTGGATGTCATATTAATTGTTGCCACTTCTCTCCCTACAGAGACATGCTCTCACTTTCATTGTCAGTCATGCCAGCCTGTTGCAGGTCTTCCCTCATGATGTAGTCCATCCACCTCTTTGCTGGGTGTCCTCATCTCCTCTTGCCTTCTTCCTATCTCTCCCAACAGGGGAATTATGAAATTGCCTTCTGCTTTCCTCCACTGGGGCTATTTTGGTTTCTGATGATGTCCTCATTGCTATCCATCTTGGGCACCATGTCATGTTCTACACTTTTGATGATGTCACTGGCTAAACAGAATCACTTGCACAAGTGTACAGGCTAAGGAAAACCCTGCCAGCTTTGAATGAAGAGTAACCTGTAATAGAGCCACTCTTACTCATAGTTCTTTCACCTTTTTGATCATCAGTGTACTGTCCATGTGTGTGTCATCTGTATGTTCATTGTAAGTCACTGTTACTTACCATTTGGTATTAACTGACTTGCAGATTTGTGCTGCTTCCTATGCACTTCAAAAAAAAATCAAGTATAATTGTTTAGCACAGATACCTAATCAACAAAAAAATTATGAAATGAAAACAGCATGTAAAGTATAACGGAATCACTTCAATCATCTGATCACATTGTGTGTCATAACACTCCAGCAGCACATGTCGTGGTAGCAGAGTGTCGCCTGTTAGTGGTGTGCCACTGCAGCCCTGGCACATAAGATGCTTATAGCATACAGTGTATGAGACTGGGAATGAGGCTGTGGAATCAGCAGTTTCCTGCTGAGACAGAACTGGTTTGCCAGTATTTGTTTCTCCTCTATCTGGGAGGATGAGCTGCATAACTAGGTCCTGTCACTGCAGGCGCCAGGACAAATGCAGAGCAGTGCAGCATAACTAGGTCCTGTCACTGCAGGTGCCAGGACGAATGCAGAACAGTGCAACTTAACTAGGGCCTGTCACTGTAGGCACCAGGATGAATGCAGAACAGTGCAGCATAACTAGTTCCTGTCACTGCAGGTGCCAGGACAAATGCAGAACAGTGCAGCATAACTAGGTCCTGTCACTGCAGGTGCCAGGACGAATGCATGACAGTGCAGCATAACAAGGTCCTCTCACTGCAGGAGTCAGGATGAATGCAGAACAGTGCAGCATAACTAGGTCCTATCACTGCAGGTGCCAGGATGAATGCAGAACAGTGCAACATAACTAGGGCCTGTCACTGTAGGCACCAGGATGAATGCAGGACAGTGCAGCATGACTAGTTCCTGTCATTGCAGGTGCCAGGACAAATGCATAACAGTGCAGCATAACTAGGTCCTGTCACTGCAGGTGCCAGGATGAATACATGACAGTGCAGCATAACAAGGTCCTCTCACTGCAGGCGTCAGGATGAATGCAGAACAGTGCAGCATAACTAGGTCCTATCACTGCAGGTGCCAGCATGAATGCAGAACAGTGCAGCATAACTAGGGCCTGTCACTGCAGGCACCAGGATGAATGCAGAACAGTGCAGCATAACTAGTTCCTATCACTGCAGGCACCAGGATGAATGCAGAACAGTGCAGCATAATTAGGTCCTGTCACTGCAGGCACCAGGATGAATGCAGAACAGTGCAACATAACTAGGTCCTGTTACTGCAGGCTCTAGGATGAATGCAGAACAGTGCAGCATAACTAGGTCCTATCACTGCAGGTGCCAGGATGAATGCAGAACAGTGCAACATAACTAGGGCCTGTCACTGTAGGCACCAGGATGAATGCAGAACAGTGCAGCATAACTAGTTCCTATCACTGCAGGTGGCAGGACAAATGCAGAACAATGCAGCATAACTAGGTCCTGTCACTGCAGGTGCCAGGACGAATGCATGACAGTGCAGCATAACAAGGTCCTCTCACTGCAGGCGTCAGGATGAATGCAGAACAGTGCAGCATAACTAGTTCCTATCACTGCAGGCACCAGGATGAATGCAGAACAGTGCAGCATGATTAGGTCCAGTCACTGCAGGCACCAGGATGAATGCAGAACAGTGCAACATAACTAGGTCCTGTTACTGCAGGCTCTAGGATGAATGCAGAACAGTGCAGCATAACTAGGTCTTATCACTGCAGACCCCAGGACGAATGCAAGACAGTGCAGCATAACTAGGCCCTATCACTGCAGGCACCAGGATGAATGCAGGACAATGCAGCATAACTAGGTCCTCTTACTGCAGGCACCAGGACAAATGCAGAATAGTGCAGCATAACTAGGTCCTGTCACTGCAGGCACCAGGTTGAATGCAGAACAGTGCAACATAACTAGGTCCTGTCACTGCAGTCTCTAGGATGAATGCAGAACAGTGCAGCATAACTAGGTCTTATCACTGCAGACCCCAGGACAAATGCAAGATAGTGCAGCATAACTAGGTCCTATCACTGCAGACGCCAGGATGAATGCAGGACAATGCAGCATAACTAGGTCCTATTACTGCAGGTGCCAGGACAAATGCAGAACAGTGCAGCATAACTAGGTCCTATCACTGCAGGCGCCAGGACGAATGCAGGACAATGCAACATAACTAGGTCCTATCACTGCAGGTGCCAGGATGAATGCATGACAGTGCAGCATAACTAGGTCCTATCACTGCAGGCATCAGGACGAATGCAGAACAGTGCAGCATAACTAGGTCCTATCACTGCAGGTGCCAGGACGAATGCATGACAGTGCAGCATAGCTAGGTCCTATCACTGCAGGCGCCAGGACAAATACAGAACCGTGCAGCATAGTTAGCTACTGTCATTGGAGGCGGCAGGACAAATGCAGAAAGATGCATCAGAGAGGAGTGTCTATGGCAGGTTAATGGGAAGAAGGGTATATTGCCACATACATGTGCACATTCCTCTTTTTTTTTAATTTTCAGTTTTTTTTCTGCTACATGGATATCATCCACTAAAACCTGCTTGATCTGATGCTACTTCCACTGTCTTATGAGCCCTAGTGTCACGGTGTGGCAAAGCTCTTAATTTTAGGAGCCACTGTTCATTCTTAGGTAATTAGGCAGATGAGTGTGGAAGTGGAAATTTGGTGGCATCCAGTAACAAGCTGTCTGCTACTTTGTCTGGATCTCCTATGTCTGCTCAATACAACCACCTTTATAGTACCTCATTCGTAAATGCTTGTAGATGATGACACCTCAAAGACACATGCTCTCTTAAAGCATATACTCAATGCTTGTCCCTCTATTATGAAGTGGGACAAAAAAAGCATTTTTTGCAAAGTGGGTAACTCCATTGCTCTCTTCATGTAGGGGCTTTCCGCTGCTACCTTTTATTTTATTGTTCTGACTCTAAGATCATGCATATTGGGCACACAGCTTTGTTTGAGGTACACTGACCTTGGGTCACCTACAGCTCACTGACATAGAAGGACGTACAATCTTTCTCTGCAGAGAAGGCAGTAAGGAAAATGTAAGCAAATGCCACCTTCAGCCAGTATGCTCAATCAGTTGTGATCAGAAGTCAGTGATCTAAGCAAATGACTGCAATTCATGTTATGCTTCCTCAGACTGTTAAGATGCTCACTGAGCTCCCAGTGAAATGAACAAGCCCTGCATGACACCCACTGAAACCCAGCATTACCTTAGGTGCTTGCTAAGCCTGCAGTTCTAGTTTTTACAAGGAGTGCATCAAAGGAACAACACTTTTAGCATCTTGTAATCTTTTCTTCTGGCTCACATTCAGTGAGTGGAAGTCATTACTGAACACTGTTCTGCAGCGTTTCAGAATCACATCACTCCCTGTGACAGTGGGCTGATGTACTCTATTTCCACAAGGACAGTTACCCTGGTGCTGAACCTACTGCTTGGCATGACTCTTCAGTCTTGTATTGGCTCGGGACCAAAGAACACATTCAGTCCATTTTACAGTACCAGAGTATAGCTATAGTTACATTTGCTGACTGTGTCCCATCTTTAGTGACCAGTTAAAATTGTGACAAAGGCTGAAGGGGAATGAACCACAGAGTGGAAATGATTATGTAAGTAATAATCAATGTCATGAAATGTGCTGTGGCAGAACACCAAGTGCCAAATGCATTGCATGCTGTGTTTCATTCATTTATGCAAAAAGTACTGCCAAACTCACATCCAGTATGCTTAATATTGCTGCCGCAGCTGGCTCACAGATGTGCTGACAGTAACTCTAGTGACAGCCTTAGCCAGCCAGGTTACATCCAGTATGCTTAATATTGCTGCCGCAGCTGGCTCACAGATGTGCTGACAGTAACTCTAGCGACAGCCTTAGCCAGCCAGGTTACATCCAGTATGCTTAATATTGCTGCCGCAGCTGGCTCACAGATGTGATGACAGTAACTCTAGTGACAGCCTTACACAGCCAGGTTACATCCAGTATGCTTAATATTGCTGCTGCAGCTGGCTCACAGATGTGCTGACAGTAACTCTAGTGACGGCCTTAGCCAGCCAGGTTACATCCAGTACGCTTAATATTGTTGCCGCAGCTGGCTCACAGATGTGCTGACAGTAACTCTAGCGACGGCCTTAGCCAGCCAGGTTACATCCAGTATGCTTAATATTGCTGCCACAGCTGGGTCACAGATGTGCTGACAGTAACTCTAGCGACAGCCTTAGACAGCCAGGTTACATCCAGTACGCTTAATATTGCTGCCGCAGCTGGTTCACAGATGTGCTGACAGTAACTCTAGCGACAGCCTTAGGCAGCCAGGTTATATCCACTATGCTTAATATTGCTGTCGCAGCTGGCTCACAGATGTGCTGACAGTAACTCTAGCGATGGCCTTAGCCAGCCAGGTTACATCCAGTATGCTTAATATTGCTGCCGCAGCTGGCTCACAGATGTGCTGACAGTAACTTTAGCGACAGCGTTAGCCAGCCAGGTTACATCCAGTATGCTTAGAACACTACTTCTATGCATCCAGACAACATATCAGGCTGCCTACTGGTTAGCCTGAAACAGGACTTGCCAGACCCCCTACAGAGACTATACAGTGTCAGCCTCAAAACAGGTTTCTTGCTGGATGAATGGAGGACAGCAACAATCATTCCCTTGAACAAAGGTGGGGCTTCAATGGACCTAGGTAATTATAGATCCATATGCCTGACCAGATAACATCTGTAAGGCTTTGGAAAGGATCATTACGGAATTAATAAATAAGGTTATAGGTAAACTACTGACTCAAGGCCCAAGATAGTTTAAATTTCCCAAGAGCAGATCCTGACATTTTGACCTGGTTTACCTCTTCGAAAAAGTTACTGAAGCAATAGATGAGGGCATATCAATACTCACCGCATATCTGGACTTTGCAAAGACATTCAACACCATCTCATACTCTTGTATTGTAGATAAACTGTCTGAGCTAAATGTAATTCCTATGTAACACATTGGATACATTGTTTCACAAATAGAAGCTGAGAAATAAAGGTTGGTAGCTGTTTCTCCTCCCAAAAACTTGGCACTAGTGGTGTACACCAGGGTTTGGTCCTTTGGCATTTAATTCTTAGAGGTTAGAGCTAATATGAAGGGTTTGGTACAATCATAAACTCCCCAAAGGAGATCATGAGCCTCTAACAGGGCCTGTCCTGAACAAATAGCTGGTGTCAAAGCCATGGAGTAAAGCTAAATGTCAAGAAATGTAATTCTATTCTTGACAAGCATGGCTTTCCTTGTAACTAGCACACTGACAACACGCCCTTGAAAACTGTTCTTGTAGTCAGGGATCTGGGAACCTGTGTCAACAACAAACTGTCCTTTGATCACCACTTATCCAGTCTTGTAAGGAAGCCCTTTTCTTATTGCACAGCTTATATCTGAAGGTATGGCATCCAGGTCCAGGGATGTCATCATTCCACTCTACTCAGTGCTCATTAGCACCTTTCGGTATGTACCTGTCCAAGCACTTGTCACAACTGGAATGACCACAATGCTTCCGCAATGAGAAAATCGAGGGCCTAAATCATAAAAACTATGCGGACCATCTGAAAGCCTCATCCCTCTTCTCAGTTTACTGCAGGTTACTGAGTGGTGACCTCTGACTTGCATGTCGATCCTTAACAAATCCTATGTTGTCAGACCTATTATATATTTGCAAGTCCAATGGTGCATAAAAACCCACTTAAGGGATGTCAATCTCTTCTGCAACGTAAATAGAACATTTTGGAGGGATAGGTTTGTGTCACAGAGAATTCTACTTCTATGGAACCGTCTTCTACTCCATGTGATGACTGGGGAGAGATGGACGAAGGCTGCCAGCCTAGTCAAATACAATCTGATATATAATTATATCAACTGTATAAATAAATGTAAAATACAGGCTTGTGTTTTTAAATGTAAGAAAACACTGTGAAATGTGGAACTGCAAAATATGTGATAACATTGCACTCTACTGGCCCAGTGAAGCATGTTGTATCCTTTCATGTTAGAATTTGGCCCGAGGGCAGCTGGATGAAGATGTCATGCCCATTGTTTTAAGGCTAAAGTTTATGACTAGAATTTAGATGTGGAAGGTGCTTTTATTGCTTTAGTTTCTGTTAGCATGTTGTTGTGTCTTTCGGCTTTTCCCGGTTAGGGGTCGCCACAGCGGAACTCCGGTCCGCTAATGATTGGCAGTAGATTTTTACGTGCCGAGTTGACCATCTTCAACAAAGGTATGCCCATTCACGCATGTCTCCACGCAGAAGACACTCTAGCTGAGAATCTAACTGGACAGCGTCTTACTGTGAGGCGACAATGCTACCGCAGCACCACCACCGCAGTAGTTTCTGTTAGCATATACATGTGAAATTTCTTGTATCGTTGTAAGTTTCTGAGGAGGTGTTAGATTGCTAAATAATGCAGTTTGTGGCCTGAGAACTCAGATCAGGTGTTACGATGATGCAGTATGAATACTGGGAAAACCTAAGTGTCAAAAATGATGTAATTTTGGGAGGGCCTTAGAGACATGTTTGTTAGTAATGTTTAAATACTATTCCTCATAAGAGAACTGAGCATTTTGATCTGGACAGCTAATGTATCTCAGCACTCTGCTTATGCTCACATGTAAGTTTGTAGCACTGTGATATCTTGTAGGAATAGTTAAAGCTAGTAAAGATTAATTAGGTATTTTTCTTTGAAACCAGACCTGTCCTACTGTATTATTTTAAGTTTCTGTGTGATCTGTGAACTCTTAGATATCTCTGTGGTGTAGTAGATTTGTCTTATGTTTTAATTATTTATTATTAAATATTTTTAAAATCTTCTACCCGTAGCTGCTTTGTGTAGAGATGAAGTATGCTTTAGAGTACATTAGATATTTATAGAGTTTACTGTCTAAGCCCTTTCAATAAGCCTTAGACTGTATAGTCACATTACCATTGGATATTAATATTGCACAGTAATAATTGGACACCCTTTTAAGGGCCTTTTAGTAGCTTATATTATTAACTGGGTGGTGGCAGTAATTACTACCGTATAGTCTGGGTAAAGGGGCACAGCTGGAGAATCTGTGTCAGCCTTTCCCAGGAGTGTCTGTGAAGTTGTATAAATACTTATCTCAAAGTGTGTGTGTGTTGTGTCAGCTACTTGGGCAGGGACACGAAGTGCTGGTTGGACAGTAAGGGTACTAGAGGTTCTAGCTTGCCTAGTTAGGCTGAGACCTGGACCCTATAGCTGTGCCAGTGGGGAGTCTTATTGGGGACCTGGTGAGCAAGGGAGCAGCCAGCCCCAGACTGACTGTGATTTCTGTGTGCACTTAAGGTAAATTGTACTTTACTGTGTGTATTAGTTATCCTTTCCTCCTCTAGGAGACGATCTCCCTGGTGTTAGTGGTGAGGATTGAGGCTCCTTGATTGCTGGGCCAAGGCACGGTCATCACAAGTGGTGGCAGCGGTGGGATCTACTTCTCATACTAATTGGCTTGTAGTGGTTTGGGGTAGAGCGAATTCCTGTAGCTTATGTACAGTGATCTCTAAAAGTGTTTTGTACTCTAAAACAGCCACGCAGTGTATACCAAGAGTTCAGATCACAATTGTTTATTTCTTTTGTTAGCTTAGTGTTAGTCAGGGTGAACAGACAGCATGTCAGCAGAAGAGTATGGAAAGCTGACAAGGAGCCAGCTGGCGGAGATGTACCAGGCTAGGCGGGCTGGTGCATGGAAACCTGATTAAGGCAGACCTGATTGCAGCCTTGGTTACAGCTGCATAAGAAAACAGCAGCCGGGAGGATAATCAGACTGACAGTGGAGATGCAATATTCTTTGAGAATGGACAGCTCAACCTTTCTGCAGTGGACTTAAAAATCCAGCTGGAGCTAAAGAGACTTGAGTTGGAGGCCAGACATATGGAACTGGTAAGCAGCTGAGAGAATGAGGAGATTAGAAGCTGAAGAACAGGAATGTCAGAGAAAGCATGAGAGGGAAATGCTCACTCTTTGCCAGAGTCATGGAGGTAATGGGGAAGGGAGTAACTGGACCCCAGAAGCACAAAAGGTCAGTAAATTTCTTCCACAGTTTAAAGAGGGGGATAATTTTGATAGCTTCATTCATATGTTTGAGCGGGTATGTAAACAGTATGAAGTTGACCAAAGGCTCTGGGTACGGTTCCTGACCCCCTTACTCCATGGTAAAGCTGTAACTTCTTTAGCAAAAATGCATGACACTGACTGTTTTGATTATACTGCTGTAAAAATACATTTGTTAGAATGTTTTAAGCTAACACCTGAAATGTATAGGAAAAAGTTTTGTGAGCATAGATGCAAGGCAGATGAAAATGTATGTGAATATGTTGTTGAACTGAGCACTTATTTTCATAGCTGCGTGAGTGGATGTCAGGTCACCACTTCTGAAGGGCTGGCAGACCTTTTGGTAAGGGAACAAGCCCTTTGCACTTTGCCTGAGGACATAAGGATCTGGTTAGCTGATAGACAGTGTGCTACTTCAGAGGAGTTGAGGAAAAAGGGAGACCTATACCTAGCAAGCAGGGCAGCCCTGCACAGGAAAGGGACCCCCAGTACTGCTCATGGGACTAAAGGAAGCCATGGTGGGTAGCACAGACTGCCCCAACAGAATCTGCCAGTAGTAGGGGAAGCCACTAGTCCAGGTATATGTCCAGGAGCTAGGGTTAAATGTTTTGAATGCAACCAGTGGGGCCATGTGGCATACAGGTGTCCATGGAGGCAAGGTGCGGAACCAAAGGTGAGAGAGCCAGTAAGTGGGAAAGACACAATGCTAACAGTGTGTTGTCTTGAGACAACAGGGGTATGGAACTACCATCCTGCAGATGTCCTGAGAGGGAAGGATTTGGATGAGGCAGTACTATGTACTTATGCAGTTACATGCAGTGAGGCTAGGAGCAAGCATGTGGGTCTGGTAGCCTGGGGGAGACCCAGACAGACTGCATACTTGCAGCCAGGACTGCTGAGGTGGTTACTTCAGGGAGTGAGCTACGCTGTAGCAGTGAGACTGAATGTGAGCCACAGCTGCTTGTGGGTACTGATGTTCCCTTGGACAGGGTAACTGCAAAGGTAGAGGTGAGTAGTAGTACCCAGGATGACAGTGAGACATTGCTGTCAGATGATGCCAGACTTCTTGTGGAAGGGGAGCTGGGAAGGGTTATAAAGAGAGACTTGAGACAGGCTTAGCTCTTGGACCCTACATTGCAAGGCCTGAGGCAGGTAGCTAGGGAGGCACCTGATTCACAAGTGAAGGGGGAATCTGTATACTGGAAAAAAGGGTTACTGTATAGAGAGTGGACCCCTGAGGGAGGGCTAGAAGGTGAGAGAGTACAGCAGTTGGTAGTGCCTAGAGCTTACCGTCTGGCGCTTCTAGCCATAGCCCATGATATTCCCTTTGCAGGTCATATGGGCATAAAACGTACAAAGAGGCAAATTATGCAAAACCTTTATTGGCCTGGAATTTCCAGAGATGTAGCAGGGTACTGCAGGACCTGTGAGCAGTGCCAAAAGGTAGGCAAGGCAAGAGACAAGGTGAGAGCTCCTTTGATGCTTTGCCTGTGATTGAGGAGCCATTTCAGAGGGTAGCTATGGATATTGTGGGTCCTCTGAGTGCCCCAAGTTCCACAGAGAAAAAGTATATCCTAGTGATTGTAGATTGTGCTACACGATACCCTGAGGGAGTGGCTTTGTCCTGCATTGAGGCAGAGAAGGTGGCAAATGCTTTGCTAGAGATTTTCAGCAGGGTAGGTTTCCCAAAGGAAATACTGTCTGACAGAAGTGCCAGTTTTATGTCAGACCTGCTGGCTTGTCTGTGGAAGTCCTGTAGGGCAAAGCACATGAAGACCACCCCCTACCATCCCCAGACTAATGGTCTTGTTGAGAGGTTAAACTCTACAATCAAGTCCATGCTACAGGCTTTTGCAGATCAGTTTAAGAGGGAGTGGGACAAATATTTGCCCCATCTGTTGTTTGCTTACAGAGAGGTTCCCCAGGAATCCACAGGTTTTTCACCCTTTGAGTTTCTGTATGGGCATAGGGTGAGGGGTCCTCTAGATTTAATTCGAGATGAGTGGGAAGATGAGTGTGAGTCTCACAAGGAGTCTGTTGTGGCATATGTCCTGAACCTCAGGACAAGGCTGAGGGAACTCATGGGCCTGGCCCAGGGGAACCTGGCAGAAGCCAAACAACAGAAAAAGGTGTGGTATTACAGGAATGCTCGAGCTAGAAAGTATGCTGCAGGGCAGCAGATGATGGTCCTCATTCCTGTCAGACACAACAAGTTGCAGACAGCTTGGGAGGGACCCTACAAGGTGGTAAGAATGGTAAGTGAGGTTAACTACATGGTGGAAGTGCTAGGCAGATGGCAGGGGCACAAAATGTACCATGTTAACATGATGAAACCTTACCATGACAGAGAGGCCCTTGTGCTGAGCATTTGCAGTGGATTACAGGAGGAGTTCGAGAGAGATCTTGGGAGTGATCTCCTCAGTGAGGCTCGGGCTGACACCTTGGTGGAAGGGGTAACAATGTCCCAGAAGCTATCTCCTACCCAGGTTTGAGAAATCCGAGCAGTGTTGCAGAAATTTGGGGATGTGTTCACTGGGAAACCAGGGAGCACCCAGCTGGTGCAGCACCAGGTGGATACAGGACCCCAAAGGCCTATCAGGCAGGCCCCTTATAGGGTGCCTGAGAGAGTCAAACAGACTCTGAGGGAAGAGGTACAGAAGATGTTGGAACTAGGGGTGATTCAAGAGTCCAACAGTCTCTGGGCCTCACCAGTGATGTTGGTGCCAAAGATGGATGGCAACAACAGGTTCTGTGTGGATTACAGGAAATTAAATAGTTACACAGAGTCAGATGCTTACCCCATGCCTAGGACAGACAAGGCCCTAGAGCAGCTGGGTGGGGCTAAGTATCTTACAACCATTGATCTTACCAAGGGTTACTGGCAGGTGCCCTTGACTCTCAGTGCTAGAGAGAAGTCAGCCTTTGTGACTCCTTTTGGCTTGTATGAGTTCACAAAGATGCCATTTGAGATGAAGAATGCGCCAGTGACTTTCCAGAGGCTGGTAGATCATATCTTAGCAGGAGAAGGAGGGTTTGCCCTTGCTTACGTGGATGATATTGCTATCTACAGACATTCCTGGCAAGAGCACCTTCAGCATGTCAGGGAGGTGCTGGGCAGACTACAGAGGGCAGTTTTGACCATTAAGCCGAGCAAATGTCAGGTGGGTATGGCAGAGGTCTCCTACCTAGGACATAGAGTGGGGAGTGGTAAGATAAGGCCAGAA
Organism: Protopterus annectens; assembly: GCF_019279795.1. Taxonomy (NCBI): domain Eukaryota; kingdom Metazoa; phylum Chordata; order Ceratodontiformes; family Protopteridae; genus Protopterus; species Protopterus annectens. Next base: position 1,932,749,230 of record NC_056743.1, on the reverse strand, counting down.
CCTGCCAAAGTGGAAGCTAGTCAGGCATGGCCTGCACCTGTTACCAAAAAGCAGGTAAGGGCATTCTTAGGGACAGGAGGGTACTACAGAAAGTTTGTACCCAATTATAGTACCATAGCTGCTCCCCTCACAGACCTGACAAGGAAGAACAGACCAGATAAGGTAGTGTGGACCCCAGCATGTGAGCAGGCATTTCAGAAGCTTAAGGAAGCTTTGGGAGGACCCCCTGTGTTAGCCAGTCCAGACTATAGCAAAGAATTTGTTGTGCAGGTGGATGCTTCAAACTATGGGGTGGGGGCTGTACTTAACCAGATTTCTTCAGAGGGAGAAGAGCACCCAGTGGTTTACCTCAGTCATAGGCTCCAACCCAGGGAGGAATGCTATGCAGTGGTAGAAAAGGAATGTCTTGCCATAGTGTGGGCACTACAAAAACTTCAGCCTTATCTGTATGGAAGAAAATTCACTGTGATGACAGATCACAACCCTCTAACATGGTTAAACAGAGCCAGTCAGCAAAATTCCAAGTTGCTAAGATGGAGTCTGGGGTTGCAAGCATATGATATGTCAGTGTAGCACCGCAGTGGGAGTAGCAATACCAATGCAGATGGGCTCTCAAGACAGGGAATGGGGTGAGGTATACCCAGATAGACCTGACACTCTCAAGCGATGTTTCTCAAGGGGCACTTGAAAAACTTGCTTGAGTTCCCCGGGGGGGAAGAGATGTGACGACTGGGGAGAGATGGGCAAAGGCTGCCAGCCTAGTCAAATATTATTTGATATATAATTCTATCAACTGTATAAATAAATGTAAAATACAGGCTTGTGTTTTTAAATGTAAGAAAACACTGTGAAATGTGGAACTGCAAAATATGTGATAACATTGCACTCTACTGGCCCAGTGAAGCATGTTGTATCCTTTCATGTTAGAATTCGGCCCGAGGGCAGCTGGATGAAGACGTCATACCCATTGTTTTAAGGCTAAAGTTTATGACTAGAATTTAGATATGGAAGGTGTTTTTATTGCTTTAGTTTCTGTTAGCATATACATGTGAAATGTCTTGTATCGTAAGTTTCTGTGGAGGTGTTAGATTGCTAAATAATGCAGTTTGTGGCCTGAGAACTCAGACCAGGTGTTAAGATGATGCAATCTTTAGCTATGTTAGGAACCTGGGTGGGGATTCCCAGATATGCTCAGAATTAGTCCAAAATGACAAAAAATACACCGAACCCACAGACATTGCCAACATCCTAGCTGACAGGTTCAGTGCAAACTTCCCTCCCACCAAAGGGCAAATATATATCCCAGCAGAGTGCTGCCCCTGACATCTCAGATGCTCAGGTAAGAGCTGCCTCTCCAAAGCAAAAACACAGCATCAATGGGACCAGGCGGTGTCTTGGGCTCGTCTACATGAACTCCAAGAAGAGCTAAACCCAAACATAAAACTACTGTTTCAATCTCAGCCTTACTACAGGATATGTACCCAAAGAGTGGCATACAGCAACAGTGGTCCCTCTCCACAAAGGTGGTGCCTCAACGGATCCTGGAAACTATCGCCCCATAAGCCTGACTAGCTTGGTCTGCAAAGCTATGGAAAGGATCATCATGGACCTCATAAATAAAGATATTGGGGACCTACAGACACTGGATCCTACCCAGTTCAGCTTTGTTAAGGGCAAATCCTGCCTCTTAAACCTGGTTGATTTCTTTGAAACAGTCACCAAGGCCATTGACGAGGGGAAGGTGGTCCACACAGCCTACCTGGACCTCGCAAAAGCCTTTGATACAATACCCCACTCGGGCATTATAGATAAGCTCACCAGCTTAAATATAAACCCCTATGCCACTAGATAGATTGCAAACTGGCTCAAGGACAGTACCCACATGGTTAGAATTGCTGGAGCCATGTCAGACTCCAAACCAGTTACAAGTGGCGTCCCACAAGGCTCAGTCCTGGGACCTCTCTTGTTCGGTATATATTTCTCGGAGTTACAGGCCAACACGAAAGGACTGTGGCTGACCAAGTTCACAGATAACTGCAAACTAGGCACCATAATCGACTCTCCAGCCGACACAAGCATCCTACAAAAGGACCTCATAGAAACAGACAACTGGTGCCAGAGCCATGGCCTCAAGCTAAATGCCAAAATATGTATAGTCATCCCCTTTGGCAAAAACAAAGTGCCCACAAATTACCACATAGGTGGTAATCCATTAAGTATGGAAGAAGTAATTAGGAACCTGGGGACACAAGTTGATAGCAATCTCTCATTTGAAAACCACGTGGCCAAAGTGGTTAGAAAAACATTTTATATAGCCCACCTAATCATGAAGGGATTCACATCTAGATCAGGGGAGGTCATCGTGCCTCTTTACTCATCCCTTATGAGGCCCATAATTGAGTACAATGCCCCTTTTGGGATGTACCTTACCAGACACCTGCAGCAACTGGAAAGACCCCAAAAGTACCTCACCAAGAGGATCAAAGGGCTCAAACAGATGCCATATGCTGCCTGGTTAAAGAAACTCCAGCTGTACTCAGTGGCATACCGCCTGCTCAGAGGCGATCTGTGCCTGACGTATAAAGCCATGTCCAACCCGGAATTAATGGACATGCTGCACCTCAGGAAATCCAAATCCCATTGAGCTTTGCGCTTGAGAGACTTGAACCTCAGCACTGAAATAAATAGGACATGCTGGAGGGACAGATTCATAACCCAGAGGCTCCCTTCACTCTGGAATAAAATCCCAGTCCATGTTAGGCAGAGTCCCTCATTGACTCTCTTCAAGAGGAATCTTGATGAGTGGATGGGAGATCGTAGGTTTACCCCGGGTATCACTTCTGTGTCACTGTTAGACAGAGGCACAGTATACTAATCTCGAAAAAGGGCATAGCAAAATTCATTTAAAATGGGTGGCGAAAGCCAAACACACTCTGGCTAGGCTTATAAATGCCCTAGGGCAGATAGCCTAGTATGAACCTATGAATATGAATACTGGGAAAACCTAAGTGTCAAAAATGATGTGATTTTGAGATGGCCTTAGAGACATGTTTGTTAGTAATGTTTAAATACTATTCCTCAGAAGAGAACTGAGCATTTTGATCTGGACATCTAACTTATCAGCACTCTGCTTATGCTCACATGTAAATTTGTAGCACTGTGATATCTTGTAGCAATAGTTAAAGCTAGTAAAGATTAATTTGGTATTTTTCTTTGAAACCGGACCTGTCCTACTGTATTATTTTAAGTTTCTGTGTGATCTATGAACTCTTAGATATCTCTGTGGTGGAGTAGATTTGTCTTGTGTTTTAATTATTTATTATTAAATATTTTTAAAACCTTCTACCTGTGGCTGCTTTGTGTAGAGATGAAGTATGCTTTAGAGTACATTATATATTTATAGAGTTTACTGTCTAAACCCTTCCAATAAGCCTTAGACTGTATAGTCACATTACCATTGGATATTAATATTGCACAGTAATAATTGGACACCCTTTTAAGGGCCTTTTAGTAGCTGATATTATTAACTGGGTGGTGGCAGTAATTACTACCATATAGTCTGGGTAAAGGGGCACAGCTGGAGAATCTGTCAGCCTTTCCCAGGAGTGTCTGTGAAGTTGTATAAATACTTATCTCAAAGTGTGTGTGTGTTGTGTCAACTACTTGGGCAGGGACACAAAGTGCTGGTTGGACAGAGAGGGTACTGGAGGTTCTAGCTTGCCCAGTTAGGCTGAGACCTGGACCCTATAGCTGTGCCAGTGGGGAGTCTTATTGGGGACCTGGTGAGCAAGGGAGCGGCCAGCCCCAGACTGACTGTGATCTCTGTGTGCATTTAAGGGAAATTGTACTTTACTGTGTGTATTAGTTATCATTTCCTCCTCTAGGAGACAAACTCCCTGGTGTTAGTGGTGAGGATTGAGGCTCCTTGATTGCTCGGCCAAGGCACGGTCGTCACACTCCACATGAAGAAAAAATAGCATAGCTAGGGTGGGGTGAAGGGAGCAGTCAGTCAGGGTGTTAAGGGGCATGATTGGCAGATCTTTTTATTTAATTCATTTATCACATAGATGCCACAGTAGAGGAGGAGGGCATTAGGAACCAGTGGAGTGCATCAAATTAGGGAAGGGAGTCTTTTTATGGTGGTTAGTAAAAATGGATACCTTTCCACTGCTGAAGTAAGACTGCCAGAGAATACAAACAAAGCAAAAACAAGCAGCAAGTAGTACAACCACAGCTGAGATAACACAGAGTACGCTGAAAAACGGAGTACAGAACCTGAAGAGACAGCAGAGTTCTTTCCACAATGTAAAATCCAAAATAGAACTCTGCTATCTCTTCAGGTTCTGTACTCCGTTTTTCAGCGTACTCTGTGTTGTCTCAGCTGTGGTTGCACTACTTGCCACTCATTTTTGCTTTTTATGGTGGTTAGATCCAAGAACCAGACACCTCATTCAGTTAATTCATTTTAATCTGGGGTATGCTTAAATTCCTAGATATTCCAAGGCTAGTGAGTCCCATGACCATTCTTCCCTTGCTAGGGCCCTGCCCCAGGCAGCACCTCCTTTCTCCAGGAGAGCTATACTGGTCAGTCCTGCAGTAGATTTGTAGCAACCCATCCAATCACCTAATTTATGTTTAAAGGGAGATAGTGAGTTGCAAAGTTTAATATGCAGGGGAGGCTTATTCCAGAGGTTTGGGAGGTGTTTGGTTATAAAATTATTCATGCACTGTTTTATTTATCTTTTGGTGGACACTGATTCTTGTTTTGCTGGAAATATTGGACTTGTGGAGAAATAGGATGTGCAGGACAATCAGGTCACTAATGGCACATTAAGTGAGAGAGAGATAGAGAGAGAGAGAGAGAGAGAGAGAGAGAGAGATAGATCACCCCTTAGAAGTCTGTAAGATACGAAATGAAGGGATAGAGATTCCAGGCTTTCTTGGTAGCTCAGAGACTTTAGGCCTGAGATACGTTTGGTGAGGAACCTTTGGGGTCTTTCTAATTATTTAATATGTTTATTGAAATACATCTTAAAAGAGGTGTTGTGCTCAATAATTGGCTTGATCAATGTGGAATATAAGGGACTGACAACATCTTTAGACCTTGATAATATCTCTTCAGCAATTAGCTAAGCTAAATAAAAGGACTCCCTGACACCCATTGTTACATGATGGTCAAAAGCAATGGAACTTTGAATATGTGAGTTTACCAGAGATGCTACTCAGCTGTGTGAATTAAGGAGAAAATTCAAGTGAGGTAATGTGGGTAACCAGAGGCCCTGGATCTCTGTGCATGACCGACAATGTATGCTGTTGACAGCCAGTGACTACGTTACAGACAATGGCTGGATAAGTCCTTGGGCTTCATACTGAGTTGTGAATACTGAAGAAGGGTACTGTTCTTGAACAGAGAATCTGTACCTTCAAAAACATTTGCCACATACCAGCAGCCAGCAAAGGCCATACATTCTGTATGACATGCTGTACCTCCCCCTCATCTTACTTGTTCATTGTTACTTTTTTCTAGGTCATTTTTGCCCTAGTGTTTAGCAAGCATCAAACCTTTTGTAATGGTACTTGATCTCATCTGTCTCCCTCGTACCAGGCATTCTCTTCTGGATGTTTGAGACATTCACAGGGCCATCATGCTGACAGCCATGTGGGTGTTTAGGACCTCTACCTATTCCTTTGACATCTACCCACATAGAATGGAAGTCAGTGCCCCTCACCATGACCAGGTTAGCTTGGCTTGCCCATCCCCAGACTTGGGCATGTAGCAGAGCAATCTTGCTTGTATCCAGCTGTGGCTAAGTGTGTCTGGCTTATCCCTATACAGGATCCTAAAGATATCTGAACTAGCACAATGCCAGTGAACAGTCTCTCCTTCCAGTCAAGGGCCTGTTTCATTCAGGACAAGGACTTGAGAGGCTTTTTTTCCCTACCCTAACCTAGCTCCACTACCTGCTTCCAGTATAGGCACTGCATCACTATGGTGCATCCTAGGCCCTCCCCATGACATTCACATGTTCTCACACACATGTACACACACTCCCCCTGTGGGGTAACAGACGCATTTCTTGTCCAATGACCTTCAGACAAGCTTCCACTCTCACTTGGGGCCACAACTGACTGGGAACTGCTCATGCCCCTCCTGGAATGACCGTCATGTTGGTCATAGCTAGGCCTTTATCTCTCTATGTCACAGAGGTAAGCCACTTGTTTATTACTTTTGGCCACATAAGACCACATAGGATTTTTGTAAGCATCATTGATGCAATAGCTTAATTGTAAGTATTCATCCCCTTCCTGGCATGGAACTCAACAGAGGACTGTACTAGCTAGGAAACTTCAGAGATTGCAGGCAGAATGACTGGTTCAGTTCGTGGTTCAGTGTAACATTGAAGTCAACAAGATTTATTTTTGCTTATTCTTGGACTGAGGATTACTGAGATAGCAGCTGTGTAACCTGCCCTAAGAGCTTAGTTTAGTATTTGAAGGGTTGCATTATACATTTTATACAGTACTACTAACCTTTGCATGCAGTATGGATGGTTCTGGGGCTTTTGCTTTTGGCAAGTGCTCCAAGAAGGTTTATAATTTAATTTACTTATTTGTTTGTTTGTTAAATGGGTTAAAAAAAAGAAAAAAAATCAGTCATATCGTGGGCCTAAGCCAATAAATTCAGTACAGCTGAGAATTTTGTTCTGACTTCTGAGTGTACACACACATCTTCCCTCTGGTCTCTCTCTCTCTCTTTCTATCTCTGTCCTTCCTTTTCTATGAGCTTGAAGTCCTATGTAGCCATCATGCAAATGGCTGTACCATGAAGGAAGATTATGAAAAAGAATTTGAGCCCGATATCTGTGGGCCCACCTTTTCATTTGAATTGAGAACAAGAATTGCGTTACTTTACTCTCACCATCTCCTTTCTCTTTCTAAAGCCACCTGCATTGCTTCCGACACTGATAAGTGTTGACTCATCTCTCTGTGAAAGGTATGAAAATGTAGTCAAGTATCTGTATTGGTTCTGAGCCTTTACAGTGCTGATTTTGTGTTTGAACTTTGACCTTAGCATACAACATCTGAACTTCCAGAACAGCGTCCATAAAATCTGCAGTTCAGTAGCCTGACTTTACTATATATATTATTACTATTAATATATCATGTATTTTTGAAAATCTTACAATGCCATATCACTTGTGTTTGGTCATGTCATTTATTATGAAATATGTTAACAGATAAGTAGCAATATTGTGGGATTGTGCACTAATAGCAAAATAAATAACCTTTCTCATTTTCCCCATAATTCAGGGTAGCCAAAAGGCACCCACCTAGTACCTGCTTCCCACAAGAAGGGTACTCAATCTGACCCCAGTTATGGTTCTAAAAGTTCAGGATATTCAAGCAGTAAATGATCGTATCCAAATGGCCTGCAATCCCAATTCAGATGTCCTTTTTTTCCTGTATAAGTCTGGTTAGTTGAATGGCCACATTCAGTACCTGATGCGTATCTGTACAGCACTGCCACAGACCACAAATGGACTGTAACATTTGGGATTAGTCAATGCTGCACAGTCCATGGCCAAATATTTGTTTCTCTTAATCAAGAAAATGATTTATCATTGTTTTCCGGACATCCTCTTGTAAAAACAAAAGGTCTGTTACTCATAGAAAGTAACATTATTAGTTATTTATTCAATAGCTGGGCATGCCTTGCTGCTCGTTAAAGTAGGTAGCTTTCTGATGCCTAATGTTTACTAGTACGTTTGTATTCTTCCAACACTTGAGATAATTACTGAAATTAAATATATTTAATGCATGTATTCATACTATACTGAGAAAATATATATTCCGAACTACAGTCTTGAAAGCTGGGGCAGGCTCTCTTTCCCCTTTTTTTGTGTGCCCTTCAGCAAAGAACAGAATGTAATACACATGGTGCAACATTAAGCAAGCAGCAAAACTGACTTTTTAATGGCCCCATCTCAAGAATTTTGAACAATGTAAAGATTAAAAGTAATAAAAAACCTAAATGGATATTCCTAAACCCTGAAAGTGTCATTTATTTATATGGACCCAAATATACTTGGTACACAGGTGTTTCCCATTAACATAAGGATTGCTAGTGGTAAGTATTGATATCCGGACCACTTGTTATCAGTATTTTGAACTACCATGGCCCAGGTTCTGTTTCATTATATTATTCTTTGTATGCTCTTGTAGGCGAGGTCAATACTGTTTTGCTGTATTTTTTATCCTACATATTTTATAGGTTCATAGATTCATAGGTAAGTACTAGGCTAGCTGTCCCTTGTGGGCCATTTTAGGCCTAGCTAGTTTCCCTTTTTGTATTCAAAATAACCTATCCCGTTTGGTTACAGATTGGCCTTACCTATCCCATAATCAATAATTATATGTTATCTGTAAAAATAACTGGGATCATACCATAGATAATTTGAGGGGACTCATGCATGGGATAAAGCGTTTAGGAGCTGCCTGTGTCCATTAGTAGTACAGGGGGTAGTCCTGGGCATACCTCTCAATATCTTAGAGCAAGAAATCTGGACAAAGCTTAAAATAAAGGGGGGGCAAAGGCCCAAAAATAGGGACAGATTTTAAATATTGCTCATAAACTTAGAAAGTTATTAGAATAACAGGATTTGTGTTAGCTTGCATTTCCTGAAGGATATGAATTCTGAAACTCAAATGTATATCATTATTTAGTGACTTAAATCCTCACTGATTTGATAGAAAACCACACATTTTATGAGGAATGAATCAAAAATATGAGGCAAAAATCTGGACATTCTGTGACAAATCTAGACAGTTGAGAGGTATGGTCCTGGGATAAATTTTCTGTTTCCCATCAATGAATCTAAGTTGTGCTTGAATATGCACAAGGATGAGCTTTGTTTTATGTGGATGGGGAGTCTGTTCCTTTGCATATACATATATAACATGTTTTTTTCATTTACATATACTGTCAATGGTCTACTGATATTCACATTTCTGCCTCTCTGTAGTAAATATATTCCATTTTTGTACTAGCGAGAATCATATTACTGCTGTTTGAAGATGGGTAACTGTTGTGAATGTTCACTGCTGTTTTTTTTTCCCTGGGTCTCCACTGACACTGGTGTCTGCCTAGCTGGAGTTTGTCAGTTATCAAATGCAAAAATAAATAAATATTTATATGTAATTATTGTTCACTACATCAATCAATGAATGAATAAATAGATATATAGATAGAATTATTGACATGTCAGCTGATATCTCTGTTCACAGAAGGTACATCTAATTATATTATTAAAAAAATGTTGAGGAAAAAAGCAGTCTACATTTTTCTCTCTCTCTCTCTTTCTTATGACATGTATTTTTGAAATTTATGAAAAGCAAAGATTAAAGACCAGAAAGAAAAGTAGAGATTGAGCTGAAGGAGCCATCTGAGCCAGCTGTCAGGATTCCTGGTTAAAACTGAGAAAGGCCCAGAAAAGAGAAGTTTGAGTACATCTTAGGCAAGTGAAAAAAAATCACATTGTGAACATACCCAGCTTTCTACAAAGGAAAAGATATTTCCAGCATTAAAGATATAAATTCCTAGTTCCATTAATGCTGAAATATGTAGTACCAGGCACACAGAACACAATCTTTTTTTTAGCTATGACTTTCAATTTTACCTGCTAAAGTGTGGGATCTAAAATTAGATAAAACCTGCCATATAAGGTGTTTTGCAAAGGTGTTTTCCCAAAGAGTTGGCAATAATTGATAGATATTGAAATCTTTGTGTGGTGACAATTTAGAATTCATGAGATACAGCCCTAATGTTGCTGTTGTTGTTGTGTCTTTCGGCTTTTCCCGGTTAGGGGTCGCCACAGCGGAACTCCGGTCCGCTAATGATTGGTAGTTGATTTTTACGTACCGAGTTACCAGCCCTGACGCACAACCTTCAACGAAGGTATGCCCATTCACACATGTCTCCATGCAGAAGACGCTCTAGCTGAGAATCGAACCGGACAGCGTCTTAATGTGAGGCGACAATGCTACAGCTCTAATGTAAATAATGTAATTTGTCTCCTCCTATAATAGTACTGAAATCCAAAGTAATTGTTTCTGTTTCATTTGGAAAATAGTTCTTCATAACGTTACTAAATTTCAACATTTCTGCACCAGATTTGAATATGCCATCTTTAATATCAGGCATTATAGGCAACTGCACTATCCTTCTACGTTTCAATTCTGAACAGTACCTTCAGACAGCAAACTTCATTTGAAATAGTGAGTATGAACTCATTTTATTTCTATGTGCTTTTTCACACTGCAACTGCTGATCATCAAACAACCATCAGCAACTTATTTGCTGAGAGCTGCCATCCTATAGGCAGCAACAGCAACGGAGTGTGACTTCTGTAGCCCCCAAGCAATGACATGTTTATTTATTTCGGCCTAACTCATCCTCTGTGCAGGGAGACACATGACCTCGGTGGTGTGTGCCTTCTCCAGCCACGCAGCAATGACACCAAATTTATTTATTTATTTGGGCTTAACTCCTCCTCTAGCCAGGGAGATACATAACCTCAATGGCATATGCCTTCTCCAGCCACCCAGCAATGGCAACATATTTATTTATTTATTTCGGCCTAACTCATCCTCTGTGCAGGGAGACACATGACCTCAATGGTGTGTGCCTTCTCCAGCCACCCAGCAATAACAACATATTTATTTACTTATTTATTTGGGCTTACCTCCTCCTCTGGGCAGGGAGATAGATGACCTTAATGGTGTGTGCCTGCTCCAGCCACCCAGCAATGACAACATATTTATTTACTTATTTGGATCTAACCTTTCCTCTGGGGAGGGGACAAATCACCTCATTTGTGTCTGCTTTCTCCAACCACCCAGCAATGAAAACATATTTATTTATTTATTTTTGGGGGCCTATCCGTCTTCCCTGGGCAGGGGGACAGGCAACCTCCACCCCTGTGAGGATCAGAATGGTCTCTAAAATGTGGGAGAATGCTCCCATGCTAGTGCAAGGTAAGCCTGGTGGCCAAATTCCCACCCTTGGCTCTCCACCTGCAGTGCTGACCCTCTTCAGAAGGCTTGTCATGTGGTATGGCTCATGTCTGCCCCATGGCTCTGAGGATGGGGACCACTATCTTTCCCTGACAGCTCTGTCAAGTGCCAGAATTACTACTCAATTTCAGGATGTCTAGGTAGCAGTCAGGGCTTTATCACTTATGCCACAGGACCTGGCTACAATGAATTCACTGTTTTATGATGGATTTGTAGAATAATACTTACAACTAGATGATATAAACCTATAAGAAGATCTTTCCAGAAGCCTTTTCCAAAATATTACCAACTGAGCAGTTATGAGTCTGTGTTTAATTTAGTGAACATTTTCCCAGAATGTTACTAAAGTTCAATATTTGTATGGCTAATTTGCAAAACGCCATCTACAGAACTTCTGTGTGAATAGGTTAACTGCCTTTAGTGCATGTCTTTCACAAGGGTCTGTTTTTGACAGGGAGCCTATAAAATGTGTAGCAGCTGCACAGCTGCATAGTGGCACCTTGGACATCATTACATAAATATTAAGATGACTGTAATGAAAGTTTTCCCAAACTATTCCTGTCAAATGTTTTGTCACAATCACAACAACTAATGAATTCTCCTTTGTTAGTTCCATTCACAAAGCTGATTTCAAACTGGAAACACATAAATTACACATTGCTTGCAAACTCACTTTTTTTCAGATGATAATATTATGTAGGGATGGTTTGGACTTTTATGATATAGACTCAAAAAATAAACGTTCTGAAAATGCCTCCTAACCTATATGCAGTTGTCCCTTCCACCTTCCAAAATCACTTTGTATGCTTCTTATCCAGGACACCACCTCTCATCTCCTGAATTCAAGTCATGTCGCATGTCACATGTTGCATTGCTTCATTCCACCTCACTTCCCGAAATCATGCTCTTTGCATGTTGTCTATGTTTCCCCTCACTTTGCATAGCCTTCCATAACCAAATTGCTTGTTACAGTTTAAAAAAATTAATTTTTATACTAAGGCTTATTTGATGTTTGCTGCTTCATATTTCTCTTTCTTCCTGTTTTTTCCCGGTCTCCCATTCTTATCATGTTGATGCACACAGTCACCGAAGTATAAATGAAAGTCAACATTCAGCACTAACAAATGCTTGTTTATGCATGCATGCATGTATGTATCCATATGTTTTATGATTTACTAACTTTGATAATGTAAATATTCTAAATATGAGTACATTAATACTTACATACTTATAATATTCCACATTATCTAATAGACTATACTATGACTTTTGTAAATCTGAGTACAAAGTATTTTAATATCTGTACTTGAACATGTTTTCACATAATTTAACAAACGATCTGTATACATAAGATTTTGCAGCAGATAGAAAGCATGTCTTAGAAACAATAAATCTGATTTGAGATAAAGGTTTAAAGAGGAGGTTGGATAGTAGGTAGGGCAAAGGAGTTAGAATATGTCAGCCAGGTGCTAGGCAGTTACAAGTAACGTGTGGTAATGTATAGTGCATCTGTGGGAGTTTTAAAGAGGTTGGATAGTGAGTAGGGGAAAGGAGTTAGAATATGTCAGCCAGGTACTAGGTAGTTACAAGTAACGTGTGATAATATATAGTGCATCTGTGGGAGTTTTAAAGAGGTTGGATAGTGAGTAGGGGAAAGGAGTTAGAATATGTCAGCCAGGTACTAGGTAGTTACAAGTAACATGTGATAATATATAGTGCATCTGTGGGAGTTTTAAAGATGAGGTTGATAGTGGGTAGGGGAAAAGAGTTAGAATGTGTCAGCCAGGTGCTAGGCAATTACAAGTCTTCTTCTTTCCTTCTTTCAGTTTTTCCCGGTTAGGGGTCACCACAACGTATCACCTTGTCCGCTCAGGATTGGCAGTGGAGTTTTATGGTGTCGAGTTGCCAGCCCGGAGCCCAACCTTCCACAGAAGGCACACACACTCACACCAAGGGTGAATTTAGAGTGTCCAATCCACCAGCAGCATGTCTTTGGGATGTGGGAGGAAACCGGAACACCCGGAGGTAACCCACGCAACCACAGGGAGGACATGCAGACTCCGCGCATAAGGCACGCCGGCCGAGGATCAAACCGGAGAACCGCTTGCTGTGAGGTGGCAATGCTAACCACTGCACCACCGTGGCTGCCCTACCACCGTGGTCGCGCTAGGCAGTTACAAGTAACGTGTGATAATATATAGTGCATCTAAGGGAGTTTTAAAGAGGCTGGATAGTGGGTAGGGGAAAGGAGTTAGAATATGTCAGCCAAGTGATAAGCAGTTAAATGTAACATGTGGTAATATATAGTGTATCTGTAATCATTTTAAAGAGGAAGTTGGATAGTGGGTAGGGGAAAGGAGTTAGAATATGTTAGCCTGGTGCAAGGCAGTTACAGGTAACACGTGATAATATATAGTGCATCTGTGGGAGTTTTAAAGAGGTTGGATAGTGGGTAGGGGAAAGGAGTTAGAATATGTTAGCCAGTTGCTAGGCAATTACAAGTAATGTGTGATAATATATAGTGCATCTGTGGTAGTTTTAAAGAGGTTGGATAGTAGGTAGGGGAAAGGAGTTAGAATATGTCAGCCAGGTGCTAGGCAGTTGCAAGTAATGTGTGCTACTATATAGTGCATTGCTGGGAGTTTTTAAGAGGAGGTTGGATAGTGGGTAGGGGAAAGGAGTTAGAATATGTCAGCCAGGTACTAGGTAGTTACAAGTAACGTGTGATAATATATAGTGCATCTGTGGGAGTTTTAAAGAGGAGGTTGGATATTGGGAAGGGTAAAGGAGTTAGAATATGTCAGCCAGGTGCTAGGCAGTTACAAGTAACGTGTGATAATATATAGTGCATCTGAAGGAGTTTTAAAGAGGTTGGATAGTGAGTAGCGGAAAGGAGTCAGAATATGTCAGCCAGGTGCTAGGCAGTTACAAGTAACGTGTGATAATATATAGTGCATCTGAAGGAGTTTTAAAGAGGTTGGATAGTGAGTAGCGGAAAGGAGTCAGAATATGTCAGCCAGGTGCTAGGCAGTTACAAGTAACATGTGATAATATATAGTGCATCTGAGGGAGTTTTAAAGAGGGTGGATAGTGCATAGGGGAAAGGAGTTAGAATATGTCAGCCAGGTGCTAGGCAGTTACTAGTAATGTGTGGTAATATATAGTGCATCTGTAGGAATTTTAAAGTGGAGGTTGGATAGTGGGAAGGGGAAAGGAGTTAGAATATGTCAGCCTGGTGCTAGGCAGTTACAAGTTGTTTTTGTTGTTTGTCTTTCGGCTTTTCCCGGTAAGGGGTCGCCACAGCGGAACTATGGTCCACTAATGATGGGCAGTAGATTTTTACCAAACGCTGAGGTCCCAGCTCGACCCCCAACCATCCATGAAGGCACGCCTATTTACGTATGCATGTCTTTCGAACGCTACCCAACAGCAGGGAGGACATGCATACTCCACACTGAAGGCACTCCCAAGCCCAGCCGAAAATCGAACTGGAGAACCTCTTTCTATGAGATAACAACGCTACTGCCGTACCACTATGACTGTCCCTGTTAGGCAGTTACAAGTAACGAGTGATAATATATAGTGCATCTGTGGTTGTTTTAAAGAGGTTGGATAGTAGGTTGGGGAAAGGAGTTAGAATATGTCAGCCAGGTGCTAGGCAGTTACAAATAACGTGTGATAATATATAGTGCAACTGTGGGAGTTTTAAAGAGGAGGTTGGATAGTAGGTAGGGGAAAGGAGTTAGAATATTTCAGCCTGGTGCTAGCAGTTACAAGTAACATGTGGTAATATATAATGTATTTGTGTGAGTTTTAAAGAGGAGGTTGGTTAGTGGGTAGGGGAAAGGAGTTAGAATATGTCAACCAGGTGCTAGGCAGTTACAAGTAATGTGTGGTAATATATAGTGCATTTGTGGGAGTTTTAAAGAGGAGGTTGGATAGTGGGTAGGGGAAAGGAGTTAGAATATGTCAACCAGGTGCTAGGCAGTTACAAGTAATGTGTGGTAATATATAGTGCATTTGTGGGAGTTTTAAAGAGGAGGTTTGGAGTTTTAAAGAGGAGGTTGGATAGTCGGTAGGGGAAAGGAGTTAGAATACTTCAGCCTGGTGCTAGGCAGTTACAAGTAACGTGTGATAATATATAGTACATCTGAAGAAGTTTTAAAGAGGTTGGATAGTGAGTAGGGGAAAAGAGTCAGAATATGTCAGCCAGGTGCTAGGCAGTTACAAGTCAATTGTTATAATATATAGTGCATCTGTGGGAGTTTCAAAGAGGTTGGATAGTGGGTAGGGGAAAGGAGTTAGAATATGTCAGCCAGGTGCTAGGCAGTTGGAAGTAATGTGTGATAATATATAGCGCATCTGTGGGAGTTTTAAAGAGGTTGGATAGTGAGTAGGGGAAAGGAGTCAGAATATGTCAGCCAGGTGCTAGGCAGTTACAAGTAACGTGTGATAATATATAGTGCATCTGAAGGAGTTTTAAAGAGGTTGGATAGTGAGTAGGGGAAAGGAGTCAGAATATGTCAGCCAGGTGCTAGGCAGTTAGAAGTAATGTGTGATAATATTTAGTGCATCTGAGGGAGTTTCAAAGAGTTTGGATAGTGGGTAGGGGAAAGGAGTTAGAATATGTCAGCCAGGTGCTAGGCAGTTACAAGTAACGTGTGATAATATATAGTGCATCTGTGGGAGTTTCAAACAGGTTGGATAGTCGGTATGGGAAAGGAGTTATAATATGTCAGCCAGGTGCTAGGCTGTTACAAAAAACGTGTGATAATATATAGTGCATCTGTGGGAGTTTTAAAGAGGTTGGATAGTGGGTAGGGGAAAGGAGTTAGAATGTCAGCCAGGTGCTAGGCAGTTACAAATAACGTGGGATAATATATAGTGCATCTGAGGGAGTTTTAAAGAGGGTGGATAGTGCATAGGGGAAAGGAATTAGAATATGTCAGCCAGGTCCTAGGCAGTTACAAGTAACGTGTGATAATATATAGTGCATCTGTGGGAGTTTCAAACAGGTTGGATAGTCGGTAGGGGAAAGGAGTTATAATATGTCAGCCAGGTGCTAGGCTGTTACAAAAAATGTGTGATAACATACAGTACATCTGTGGGAGTTTTAAAGAGGTTGGATAGTGGGTAGGGGAAAGGAGTTAGAATGTCAGCCAGGTGCTAGGCAGTTACAAATAACGTGGGATAATATATAGTGCATCTGAGGGAGTTTTAAAGAGGGTGGATAGTGCATAGGGGAAAGGAATTAGAATATGTCAGCCAGGTCCTAGGCAGTTACAAGTAACGTGTGATAATATATAGTGCATCTCTGGGATTTATAAAGAGGCTGGCTAGTAGGTAGGGTAAAGGAGTTAGAATATGTCAGCCAGGTGCTAGGCAGTTACAAGTAACGTGTGATAATGTATAGTGCAAATGTGGGAGTTTTAAAGAGGTTGGATAGTAGGTAGGGGAAAGGAGTTAGAATATGTCAACCAGATGCTAGGCAGTTACATGTAACGTGTGATAATATATAGTGCATCTGTGGGAGTTTCAAAGAGGTTGGATAGTGGGTGGAGTAAAGGAGTTAGAATATGTCAGCCAGGTGCTAGGCAGTTGCAAGTAACCTGTGGTACTATATAGTGCATCTCTGGGAGTTTTTAGGGGAGGTTGGATAGTGGGTAGGGGAAAGGAGTTAGAATATGTCAGCCGGGTACTAGGCAGTTACAAGTAACATGTGATAATATATAGTGCATCTGTGGGAGTTTTAAAGAGGTTGGATAGTGAGTAGGGGAAAGGAGTTAGAATATGTCAGCCAGGTGCTAGGCAGTTACAAATAACGTGTGATAATATATAGTGCATCTGTGGGAGATTTAAAGAGGAGGTTGGATAGTGGGTAGGGGAAAGGAGTTAGAATATGTCAACCAGGTGCTAGGCAGTTACAAATAACGTGTGATAATATATAGTGCATCTGTGGAAGATTTAAAGAGGAGGTTGGATAGTGGGTAGGGGAAAGGAGTTAGAATATGTCAACCAGGTGCTAGGCAGTTACAAGTAGCATGTGGTAATATATAGTGAATCTATGCGAGTTTTAAAGAGGTTGGATAGTGGGTAGGGGAAAGGAGTTTGAATATGTCAGCCAGATGCTAGGCAGTTACAAATAACGTTTAGGTTCATAGGTTCATAGGTTTATACTAGGCTATCTGCCCTAAGGCATTTATAAGCCTAGCCCAGAGTTTTTGTGGCTTACGCCACCCCTTATGTTAAAAAATACTGTGCCCATTAGTTTGTTGTGCCTCTGTCCAGCAGTGACACAGAGATGATTCCCGGGGTAAACCTACGATCTCCCATCCACTGGTCAAGATTTCTCTTGAACAGAGCCAGCGAGGTGCTCTGCCTCACATGGACTGGGATTTTATTCCACAACATAGGGAGTCTCTGGGTGACAAATCTATCCCTCCAGCATGTCCTATTTATATCCGTTTGATACTGTATAGTGCATCTCTGGGAGTTTTAAAGAGGATATTAGATAGTGGGTAGGGGAAAGGAGTTAGAATATGTCAGCTGGGTGCTAGGCAGTTACAAGTAACGTGTGATAATATATAATGCATCTCTGGGATTTATAAAGAGGTTGGATAGTAGATAGGGGAAAGGAGTTAGAATATGTCAGCCAGGTGCTAGGCAGTTACAAGTAATGTGTGATAATATATAGTACATCTGAAGAAGTTTTAAAGAGGTTGGATAGTGAGTAGGGGAAAAGAGTCAGAATATGTCAGCCAGGTGCTAGGCAGTTACAAGTAACATGTTATAATATATAGTGCATCTGTGGGAGTTTCAAAGAGGTTGGATAGTGGGTAGGGGAAAGGAGTTAGAATATGTCAGCCAGGTACTAGGCAGTTACAAGTAACGTGATAATATATAGTGCATCTGTGGGAGTTTTAATGAGCAGGTTGGATAGTGGGTAGGGCAAAGGAGTTAGAATATGTCAGCCAGGTGCTAGGCAGTTACAAGTAACGTTTGATAATATATAGTGCATCTGTGGGAGTTTTAAAGAGGTTGGATAGTGAGTAGGGGAAAGGAGTTAGAATATGTCAGCCAGGTGCTAGGCAGTTACGAGTATCTTGTGATAATATATAGTGCACCTGTGGGAGTTTTAAAGAGGAGGTTGGATAGTGGGAAGGGGAAAGGAGTTAGAATATAATATAGAATAGAAAGCCAAGTGACTTCCTTCTACTAAGCCTAAATATTAGAAGTATATCCAACAAAGTCCACGAACTCCATGCCACCATAGACTTATACTCCCCAGATATAGTCATCCTGACAGAAACATGGCTAAAACCTCACATTACCAGTGAGCAAATACTCCCTACAGGTTACGGCATACTAAGAGTAGACTGGCTAAACAAAAAAGAAGGTGGTGTAGCTATAATATTTAAACAGCATCTAAACATCCAGATCTTAAAATCATCAGCTCCATATACCAACCTCAAAATTAACCAGAACAAAGCCATCAACATAATTGGATGCTACTTCCTACCTGGCCAAAACATCCCTCCACTAGAAAACCTCCTCAGCTGGTCTATCCACCATCTCCCCCAAGAAACTATAATCTTAGGTGATTTCAATATTGACTGGCAATCCTGTTCTGGCAACAATCTAACCCATCATGTACACCTTCATGGCTTCACCCAACTAGTCCAGTCACCAACAAGGATAAATAAAAACTCCAGCAAGCACACTACCCTGGATTGGATACTAGTCAGTAAGAACCCCCAGTCATAT
The DNA here is from genome assembly GCF_019279795.1 of Protopterus annectens. Classification (NCBI taxonomy): domain Eukaryota; kingdom Metazoa; phylum Chordata; order Ceratodontiformes; family Protopteridae; genus Protopterus; species Protopterus annectens. The sequence goes on along the minus strand of NC_056743.1, from coordinate 1,932,730,393 downwards.
ATAACAGGCTGCTTATCAGATAGCCTCAGTGATCACTCCCCAACATTCCTACTCAAAAAATACCTGTACAAAGCTAAACCTGTCATCTATCGTCAAATCGTTAAAAATAAACTTTCACCCACTCACATTCATCTCATCCCTCAAAGAATGTAACTGGCATGCTCTAAAGTTCCTCAGTCTAGATGACGAGTTGAATTTTTAATACTACCTTCCTGAACATCCTTAATTACCATGCCCCATAAGATTTTCCAGAGCCAAAGCACAATGCTCCCATGGCTACAGAAAACCGCTAAGTCAGAAATGAAAACAGGGATAAAGCCTGGGAGCACTGGCAAAACCAAAACCCCGCAGCTAGACAGAAATTCCTAGAACTACGAATAGAGTCAAAAGCTAATAAACGGGACAAATTCCAATACTACCAGTCTGCCCTAGACTCCTCACAACACAGCCCCAAACAATTCTGGTCCTCCATAAACTCCATCCTCAACCCAGGCAAAGTAAGTACCCCTCCTCCTAACATCCCTCACTAATTAGAAAATATTGCTACCTCATTCAACACACACTTCACCCAAACCATAGTATCACTAGCTAAACAACACAACGCGCCCCTCCAACCCACACCTTCAACTAGTAATCTCCCACTGCCTTCTCTTTTCTCCTGTACCTACCTCCAACATAAAAAAACTTTTAACTAAACTTAAACCCACCAAATTAGCAGCAGACAACCTCCCAAGTGAATACCTACAAATCGCAGCTGATGCTCTGGCCTACCCAGTAAACATCTTGATTAACCGATCTCTGTCAGAAAGTTACGTTCCCACATTGTGGAAAGTCTTACATATAATTCCCCTCCACAAAGGCGGACCCTCTGCAGAACTAACCAATTACCGACCCATAGCTATTCTCTCTCCACTCTCCAAAATACTAGAGAGATGCATACACTCTCAGGTCTCACACTACCTCCTTACTAACAACCTCCTTTCCAGTACTCAGCATGGTTTCCGACCAAACCATAGCACCACCACTGCCTTACTCTCCTTTACTAACACTATCCTTCAGCATAAAAACAATGGCTATCTCTCCTCTGCTACTTTCCTAGACCTATCTAAAGCATTTGACATGGTCCCACACAAACAACTTATCTCTGTCCTCAATAACCTATCCTTCTCACAATCAGTCACCAACTGGTTTCAGAGTTACTTGTCTGACCGCCAACAATCCGTTGTATGGCAGAATGACATATCTCCCCAACTACCTATCTCCATAGGGGTTCCCCAAGGATCCATCCTTGGACCCCTACTTTTCTCTGTTTACACCAATAATCTAGCCTCTGCCACCAAACATGGCACACTCATCCAATATGCAGATGTCTCAACCATCATCTGCTCAGCCCAGTCCCTACCCAAACTGCAAAAAGTCACACAGGAAGCCTTTTCCTCTGTTGAAACATGGTTATCCGATGTCCAATTAATTCTCAACCCAAACAAAACTAAACTACTCATCTTCCAACCCACTAAACATACTCAAAACAACTCTCACTTTAACATCACAGCAAAAGACAACACCACTATATACCCAACTGAACACACCAAATTGCTAGGAGTGGAAATAGACAATAAACTAAAATTTGACATTCACATATCCATGACCATAAAAAGTCCACAAAAACTAGGAGCATTATACAGAAATAATCAATTTCTCACCAAAGCAGCAAAGATTTCAATAGCAAATTCCCACCTTATCTCCACCCTACTTTATGCCTCTCCAGTATATACCAACCTAAGGCAATGTGATCTAAACAAGCTAGAGACCTGCTACAACAAAATCAGCCAAATCGCCACAGGGGCATCCTACCGTAGTCACCACTGTCTCTCACTTGCTGAACTGGGCTGGCTTGAACTCCTCACCTCCTTCAGTGGTATCAGCTCTCACTCACCCACAAACTAGTAAACCATCCACTAAATGTCCCATCCCTCCAGAATCTACTCCAACCCTATCGCACCACCAGACCACTAAGATCCAGCAACAAAATCACTTGCAGATCACTAAAGCCAATAACTCTGCTGGTGAAGCACTATTCTCTTGCCATAGCCAAATTATGGAACTCACTCCCACCCACAATTACCTCCGTACCATTATGCACCAACTTCAAAGCTTCATTAAAAGTGCACCTAAAAACATGCTGGCTATGCCCTTGCAACTCCCACTCTAATATCATCCACCCCATCCAACTACTACCTTTCTTTCACCTCCACTAACTACCTTGATGATAGCAAGCTCAGATGCTCATAAGCCTAGTACTTATTATACAGCAGGAACTTCTTATTGTAACATTTGTTAATGTCTGTTATGTACTTCACAGATAAAGATTCTAGTTGTCTACTGATGTACTATGTTCTTCATCTGTAAATATGTTGTAAGTAATTGCTATGTAAATTTTTAATCACTATGTAATCCAATGTAACTACTGTCTGTTTATTTTAACTGTGGAGCTTTTCTCCCCGGGCCTCCGCTGAAAATGGACCCACGTCCAGTCGGACACTCCTGGTCAACAAATTTAAATAAATAAATAAATAAATAAAAATAAGAATATGTCAGACAGGTGCTAGGTGGTTACAAGTAACGTGTGGTAATATATAGTGCATCTGTGGGAGTTTTAAAGAGGTTTGATAGTGGGTAGGGGAAAGGAGTTAGAATATGTCAGCCAGGTGCTTGGCAGTTACAAGTTAACGTGTGGTAATATATAGTTTATCTCTGGGAGTTGTAAAGAGGTTGGATAGTGGGTAGGGGAAAGGAGTTAGAATATGTCAGCCTGGTGCTAGACAGTTACAAGTTGTTTTTGTTGTTTGTCTTTCGGCTTTTCTCGGTAAGGGGTCGCCACAGCTGAACTCCAGTCCACTAATGATGCGCAGTAGATTTTTAACAAACACCGAGGTGCCAGCTCGACGCTCAATGTTGCATGAAGGCACACCCATTTACACACGCATGTCTTTTGAACACCACCCACCAGCAGGGAAAACATGCAGACTCCACACAGAAGGCACTCCCAAGCCCAGCCGAGAATCGAAAGGGAGAACCTCTTGCTGTGAGGTAACAACGCTATTGCCGTACCACTGCGACTGTCCCTGCTAGGCAGTTACAAGTAACGAGTGATAATAGATAGTGCATCTGTGGTTGTTTTAAAGAGATTGGAGAGTAGGTTGGGGAAAGGAGTTAGAATATGTTAGCCAGGTGCTTGGCAGTTACAAGTAATGTGTGATAATATATAGTGCATTTGTGGGAGTTTTAAAGAGGAGGTTGGATAGTAGGTAGGGGAAAGGAGTTAGAATATTTCAGCCTGGTGCTAGGCAGTTACAAGTAACGTGTGGTAATATATAGTGCATTTGTGGGAGTTTTAAAGATGAGGTTGGATAGTGGGTAGGGGAAAGTAATTAGAATATGTTAACCAGGTGCTAGGCAGTTACAAGCAACGTGGTAATATATAGTGAATCTATGCAAGTTTTAAAGAGGTTGGATAGTGGGTAGGGGAAAGGAGTCAGAATATGTCAGCCAGGTGCTAGGCAGTTACAAGTAACATGTGATAATATATAGTGCATCTGTGGGAGTTTTGAAGAGGAGGTTGGATAGCAGGAAGGGGAAAGGAGTTAGAATATATCAGCCAGGTGCTAGGCAGTTACACGTAACGTGTAATAATATATAGTGCATCTGAAGGAGTTTTAAAGAGGTTGGGTAGTGAGTAGGGGAAAGGAGTTAGAATATGTCAGCCAGGTGCTAGGCAGTTACAAGTAACGTGTGGTAATATATAGTGCATTTGTGGGAGTTTTAAAGAGGAGGATGGATAGTGGGTAGGGGAAAGGAGTTAGATTATGTCAGCCAGGTGCTAGGAAGTTGCAAGTAATGTGTGGTAATATATACTAAATCTGTGGGAGTTTTAAAGAGGAGGTTGGATAGTGGGTAGGGGAAAGGAGTTAGAATGTCAGCCAGGTGCTAGGCAGTTTCAAGTAACATGTGATAATATATAGTGCATCTGAGGGAGTTTTAAAGAGGGTGCATAGTGCATAGGGGCAAGGAGTTAGAATATGTTAGCCAGGTGCTAGGCAGTTACAAGTAATGTGTGGTAATATATAGTGCATCTGTAGGAATTTTAAAGAGGAGGTTGGATAGTGTGTAGCGTTAAGGAGTTTGAATATGTCAGCCAGGTGCTAGGCAGTTACAAATAATGTTTGATACTATATAGTGCATCTCTGGGAGTATTAAAGAGGAGATTAGATAGTGGGTAGGGGAAAGGAGTTAGAATATGTCAGCCAGGTGCTAGGCAGTTACAGGTAACGTGTGATAATATATAGTGCAAATGTGGGAGTGTTAAAGAGGTTTGATAGTGGGTAGGGGAAAGGAGTTAGAATATGTCAGCCAGGTGCTAGGCAGTTGCAAGTAATGTATGATAATATATAGTGCATCTGTGGGAGTTTTAAAGAGGTTGGATAGTGGGTAGGGGAAAGGAGTTAGAATATGTCAGCCAGGTGCTAGGCAGTTACAAGTAACGTGTGATAATATATAGTGCAAATGTGGGAGTTTTAAAGAGGAGGTTGGATAGTGGGTAGGGGAAAGGAGTTAGAATGTGTCAGCCAGGTGCTAGGCAGTTACAAGTAACGTGTGGTAATACATAGTGCATTTGTGGGAGTTTTAAAGAGGAGGATGGATAGTGGGTAGGGGAAAGGAGTTAGATTATGTCAGCCAAGTGCTAGGCAGTTACAAGTAACATGTGATAATATATAGTGCATCTGAGGGAGTTTTAAAGAGGGTGGATAGTGGGTAGGGGAAAGGAGTTAGAATATGTCAGCCAGGTGCTAGGCAGTTACAAGTAACATGTGATAATATATAGTGCATCTGAGGGAGTTTTAAAGAGGGTGGATAGTGAGTAGGGGAAAGGAGTTAGAATATGTCAGCCAGGTGCTAGGCAGTTACAAGTAGCATGTGATAATATATAGTGCATCTGTGGGAGGTTTAAAGAGGATGATGGATAGTAGGTAGTGCAAAGGAGGTAGAATATGTCAGCCAGGTGCTAGGCAATTACAAGTAACGTGTGATAATATACAGTGCATTTGTGGGAGTTTTAAAGAGGTTGGATAGTGGGTAGGGGAAAGGAGTTAGAATATGTCAGCCAGGTGCTAGGCAGTTGCAAGTAACGTGTGGTACTAAATAGTGCATCTCTGGGAGTTTTTAAGGGGAGGTTGGATAGTAGATAGGGGAAAGAAGTTAGAATATGTCAGCCAGGTGCTAGGCAGTTAACAAGTAATGTGTGATAATATATAGTGCATCTGTGAGAGGTTTAAAGAGGAGGTTGGATAGTGGGTCGGGCAAAGGAGTTAGAATATGTCAGCCACGTCCTAGGCAGTTGCAAGTAATATGTGATAATATATAGTGCATCTGTGGGAGTTTTAAAGAGGTTGGATAGTGGGTAAGGGAAAGGAGTTAGAATATGTCAGCCAGGTGCTAGGCAGTTACAAGTAACGTGTGTTAATATATAGTGCATCTGTGGGAGTTTTAAAGAGGAGGTTGGATAGTGGGTAGGGGAAAGGAGTTAGAATATGTCAGCATGGTGCAAGGCAGTTACAAGTAACGTGTGATAATATATAGTGCGTCTGTGAGAGTTTTAAAGAGCTTGGATAATAGGTAGGGGAAAGGAGTTATAATATGTCAGCCAGATGCTAGGCAGTTACAAATAGGTTCATAGATTCATAGGTAAGTACTAGGTTATCTGCCCATTGGTATTTATAAGCCTAGCCACAGAGTGATGGCTTTCGCCTCCCCTAGGATAGTAACCTGGGCCTCTGTCAACAGGGCTCCTGAAGTTACCCCAGGGTAGAAATTACAATTACCCACCCACTCATCAAGATTTCCCTTGAATGAGTCAGAGAGGAGCTCTGTCGAATATGGAATGGGATTCTATTCCAGAGTGTGAGGAGTCGCTGGGACAGGAATCTATCCCTCCAGCATGTCCTGTTTATTGTTGTACATAGGTTCAAGTTGCTAGAATGAGTGATTCTGAGGGATCTCATTTTTTTGAGGTGAAGCATGTCCATTAGTTCAAGGTTTGACATGGCCCTATAGGTCAGACATAGGTCACCTCTGAGAAGACGGTAAGCGACTGAGAAGAGCTAGAGCTTTTTTATTCGTGCTTCATAGTGTAATTGTTTAAGGCCCTTAATCCTCTTAGTGAGGTACTTCTGTGGTCTTTCTAGTTGTTGCAGGTATCTAGTGAGGGACATCCCAAATGGGGCATTGTACTCTATTATGGGCCTAATGAGTGAGGAGTAAAGGGGCACAATCACCTCCTTGGATCTGGATGAGAAACCCTTTGTGATCAGGTGTGCCACATAGAAGGATTTCCTGACTGTTTTGGATATGTGGTTATCAAAGGAGAGCATGCTATCTACTTGGGTACCCAGGTCCCTAATTACTTCTTCTGTACTTAGTGGATTCCCATCTATGTGGTAGTTTGTAGGTACTTTGTTTTTCCCAAATGGGATTACTATTTATTTTTTGGCATTTAGCTTGACGCCGTGACTTTGACACCAGGTGTTTGTCTCTGTGAGACCCTTTTGCAGGATGTCTGTGTCAGCTGGAGAGTCAATTATTGCACCCAATTTACAGTCATCTGCGAACTTGGTTAGCCACAGTCCGTCTGCCTTTGCCTGTATTCGGAGAAATATATACCGAACGGGAGGGGTCCCAGGACTGAGCCCTGTGGGACTCCGCTTGTGACTGGTTTAGAGTCAGACATGGCTCCTGCCACTCTTACCGTGTGGGTTCTCTCTGAGAGCCAATTGGCAATCCATCTCGTGAAATAGGGGTTAATATTTAAGCTGGTGAGTTTGTCTATGATTCCTGAGTGTGGGATGGTGTCAAATGCCTTAGCTAGTTCCGTATATGCTGTGTGGACCACCTTCCCTTCATCTATGGCCTTGGTGACTGTTTCAAAGAAGTCGACCAAGTTCAGGAGGCAAGATCTGCCTTAAACAAAGCCGAACTGGGTGGGATCCAGTGTCTGAAGGTTCCCAATGTCCCTGTTAATGAGCTCCATTATAATGTGTTCAATGGCTTTGCAGACCAAGCTAGTCAAGCTTATAAGGCGATAGTTCCCAGGGTCAGTTGTGGCACCACCTTTGTGGAGTGGTACGACTGTTGCTGTACGCCATTCTTTGGGTACATAGCCTGTAGAGAGGCTGAGTTTGAATAGTGATTTGAGATGGGGGGTTAGTTCATTTTGAAGCTCGTGTAAGACACAGCCTGGGATAGCATCTGGTCCCATTGATGTTGTGTTTTTGGCCTTTGCAAGGGCTGTCTTTACTTGTGTGTCTGAGATATCTGGAGCACCACATTCTTCTGGGATGGGTGCTAGCCCCTTTGGTGGAGAGGGAGGGTTGAAGTTTGCACTGAACTTGTCAGCCAGGATGTTGGCAATGTCAGTTGGTTCCGTGTATTTATGGCCATTATGCACTAGCTCGGAGCATATCTGAGAGTTTGCCCCTAGACTCTTGACATAGTTAGATAAGGCCTTGTGGTTATCCTTAGAGTCATTGGCTATTTTTCTTTTGAAGTTGGCCTTGGATGATTTAATGAGGGAGCGCAGTTTTTTGTTGATGTTAATCAGAGATGCCTTCTTATTTTGGGATTTTGTTCTATCTTGCAGGAGTTTCCTCCTTCTGTTGTAAAGTTTATTTATGGCCGGGGTCCACCAGACTGGCTTCCTCTTTTTTGAGGAGTTTGTCTTGGATTTACTTGGGATGGCTCAGTCCATGCATTCTTGAAGGTGTTCACAGAATGCACTTGTAAAGGATTCTGCCGATGGGTCATCATTTTCCATTTGATTGGGAGCTTTGAAACTTCCCACCTCGGTCTTGAGGAGTGTGAAGTTGGCTTTAGAGAAGTTTTTTACCTTGATTTCCTTGACTGGAGGGTGTTGGGATGTGGATGTCCAGTGTAATTAGTTTGTGATCTGATCTTACCAATGACGAGTTTACCTCAGGTGTGGAACATAGGTTCCCCATGTTGGTGATGACCAGGTCCAGTATGTTGTCACCTCTTGTGGGAGTGGTGACCAGCTGTTCCAGGGCGTTTGAGTTTGTAAAGTCAAGGAAGCATTGGGTTAGGGCATTTGAGCTTGAGTAGTTTTCCCAGTCAGTGTTTGGATAGTTGAAGTCACCCAGTAGCATGATGTTGGGTAGAATCTTCATACTTTCTAATGTTCTCAGGAATGCTGCGTGAGCGTCCTGAGACAAGGTGGGATATCTGTAGCAAGCTATAAATTGAACAGTCAATTTACCCACTGTCAATTGCACTTGGATGGTCTCAGATTCCGCGTGCTGTGCAACTAACCTGGAGGTGTGGGTGTTCTTGATGAATATGGACACACCCCCTCCTTTTGTGTTCCGGTCCCGGTTTTGGGACCTAAAGGTATGGTAGGAGTTATAGCCTGGTAGTGCTGGGGTGCTCTCTGGAGCCTTGAACCAGGTTTCTGTCACTGCACATACGTCAGTTTCCTACATACTAAGGGGAGCCTTGAGTGCGTGCATTTTGAGGTTTAGACTTCTGGAGTTGAGCAGCATTACCCTCAGTTTTTGTTTATTATTGTTGTTTATGGAGGCAGGTTTGTCTTTTGAGCCTTGCCTAAAAAAGGCAGTATTGGGGCGGCAAGAATCTTGGCCAGTATTCAAAAGCCCAGGGGCGACAGGTGCAAGCCGTCTCTGGCGAAGCAACGTGGCTTGTCAAGCATGTCGTCCCAGGCTGACAAGTACTGGATCCCCTTTGAATGACACCAGTAATTTAACCAATTGTTGAAACTGATAATTTTTTCTTCGTATGCTGGCATCATTTTGGGTGAGGGCAGGATGCTACTCAGAGTCAGAGTCATACCAGCCTGGGTTACATGGTCAGAGAGCTCCAAATAATGTGTGATAATATATAGTGCATCTGTGGGAGGTTTAAAGAGGACGTTAGATAGTAGGTAGGGGGAAGGAGTTAGAATATGTCAGCCAGGTGCTAGACAGTTACAAGTAATGTGTGATAATATATAGTGCATCTGTGGAAGTATTAAAAAGGTTGGATAGTGGGTAGGGGAAAGGAGTTAGAATATGTCAGCCAGGTGCTAGGCAGTTGCAAGTAACGTGGTAATATGTAGTGCATCTGTGGGAGTTTTAAAGAGGGTGGATAGTGCATAGGGGAAAGGAGTTAGAATATGTCAGCCAGGTGCTAGGCAGTTACAAGTAATGTGTGGTAATATATAGTAAATCTGTGGGAGTTTTAAAGAGGAGGTTGGATAGTGGGTAGGGGAAAGGAGTCAAAATATGTCAGCCAGGTGCTTGGCAGTTACAAGTAACGTGTGATAAAATATAGTGCATCTGTGGGAGTTTTAAAGAGGTTGGATAGTGGGTAGGGGAAAGGAGTTAGAATATGTCAGCCAGGTGCTAGGCAGTTACAAGTAATGTGTGATAATATATACTGCATCTGTGGGTGTTTTAAAGAGGAGATTAGACAGTGGGTAGGGGAAAGGAGTCAAAATATGTCAGCCAGGTGCTTGGCAGTTACAAGTAACGTGTGATAAAATATAGTGCATCTGTGGGAGTTTTAAAGAGGTTGGATAGTAGGTAGGGGAAAGGAGTTAGAATATGTCAGCCAGGTGCTTGGCAGTTACAAGTAACGTGTGGTAATATATAGTGCATCTGTGGGAGTTTTAAAGAGGTTGGATAGTAGGTAGGGGAAAGGAGTTAGAATATGTCAGCCAGGTGCTAGGCAGTTACAAGTAATGTGTGATAATATATAGTGCATCTGTGGGAGTTTTAAAGAGGTTGGATAGTGGGTAGGGGAAAGGAGTTAGAATATGTCAGCCTGGTGCTAGACAGTTACAAGTTGTTTTTGTTGTTTGTCTTTCGGCTTTTCCCGGTAAGGGGTTGCCACAGTGGAACTCCGGTCCACTAATGATGGGCAGTAGATTTTTACCAAACGCCAAGGTGTCAGCTCGATGCCCAACCTTCAACGAAGGCATGCCTATTTACACACGCATGTCTTTCAAATGCTACCCAACAGCAGGGAGGACATGCAGACTCCACACAGAAGGCACTCCCAAGCCTCCACACAGCAGAACCTCTTGCTGTGAGGTAACAACGCTACCGCCGTACCACCGCGACTGTCCCTGCTAGGCAGTTACAAGTAACGAGTGATAATATATAGTGCATCTGTGGTTGTTTTAAAGAGGTTGGATAGTAGGTTGGTGAAAGGAGTTAGAATATGTCAGCCAGGTGCTTGGCAGTTACAAGTAATGTGTGATAAAATATAGTGCATCTGTGGGAGTTTTAAAGAGGTTGGATAGTGGGTAGGGGAAAGGAATTAGAATATGTCAGCCAGGTGCTTGGCAGTTACAAGTAACATGTGATAATATATAGTGCATCTGTGGGAATTTTAAAGAGGAGGTTGGATAGTGGGTAGGAGAAAAGAGTTAGAATATGTCAACTAGGTGCTAGGCAGTTACAAGTAACATGTGGTAATATATAATGAATCTATGCGGGTTTTAAAGAGGTTGGATAGTCGGTAGGGGAAAGGAGTTAGAATATGTCAGCCAGGTGCTAGGCAGTTACAAATAACTCTTGATAATATATAGTGCATCTCTGGGAGTTTTAAAGAGGAGATTAGATAGTGGGTAGGGCAAAGGAGTTAGAATATGTCAGCCAGGTGCTAGGTAGTTACAAGTAACGTGTGATAATATATAGTGCATCTGTGGGAGGTTTAAAGAGGAGGTTGGATAGTGGGTAGTGGAAAGGCGTTAGAATATGTCAGCCAGGTGCTAGGCAGTTGCAAGTAATGTGTGGTAATATATAGTAAATCTGTGGGAGTTTTAAAGAGGAGGTTGGATAGTGGGTAGGGGAAAGGAGTTAGAATATGTCAGCCAGGTGCTAGGCAGTTACAAGTAACATGTGATAATATATAGTGCATCTGTGGGAGTTTTAAAGAGGTTGGATAGTAGGTAGGGGAAAGGAGTTAGAATATGTCAGCCAGGTGCTAGGCAGTTACAAGTAACATGTGATAATATATAGTGCATCTGTGGGAGTTTTAAAGAGGTTGGATAGTGGGTAGGGGAAAGGAGTTAGAATATGTCAGCCAGGTGCTAGGCAGTTACAAGTAAAGTGTGGTAATATATAGTGCATCTGTGGGAGTTTTAAAGAGGTTGGATAGTGGTAGGGGAAAGGAGTTAGAATATGTCAGCCAGGTGCTAGGCAGTTACAAGTAACATGTGATAATATATAGTGCATCTGTGGGAGTTTTAAAGAGGTTGGATAGTGGGTAGGGGAAAGGAGTTAGAATATGTCAGCCAGGTGCTAGGCAGTTACAAGTAACGTGTGATAATATATAGTGCATATGTGGGAGTTTTAAAGAGGTTGGATAGTGGGTAGGGGAAAGGAGTTAGAATATGTCAGCCAGCTGCTAGGCAGTTACAAGTAACGTGTGATAATATATAGTGCATCTGTGGGAGTTTTAAAGAGGAGGTTGGATAGTGGATAGGGGAAAGGAGTTAGAATATTTCAGCCTGGTGCTAGGCAGTTACAAGTAACGTGTGGTAATATATAGTGCATTTGTGGGAGTTTTAAAGAGGAAGTTGGATAGTGGGTAGGGGAAAGGAGTTAGAATATGTCAGCCAGGTGCTAGGCAGTTACAAGTAACGTGTGATAATATATAGTGCATCTGTGGGAGTTTCAAAGAGGTTGATAGTAGGTAGGGGAAAGGAGTTAGAATATGTCAGTCAGGCGCTAGACAGTTACAAGTAATGTGTGATAATATATAGTGCATCTGTGGGAGTTTTAAAGAGGTTTGATAGTGGGTAGCGGAAAGGAGTTAGAATATGTCAGCCAGGTGCTAGGCAGTTACAAGTAACGTGATAATATATAGTGCATCTCTGGGAGTTTTAAAGAGATTGGATAGTGGGTATGGGAAAGGACTTAGAATATGTCAGCCTGGTGCTAGACAGTTATAAGTTTTTTTGTTGTTTGTCTTTCGGCTTTTCCCGGTAAGGCATTGCCACAGCGGAACTCCGGTCCACTAATGATGGGCAATAGATTTTTACCAAATGCAGAGGTGCCAGCTCGATGCCCAACCTTCAACGAAGGCACGCCTATTTACGCATGCATGTCTTTCAAATGCTACCCAACAGCAGGGAGGACATGCAGACTCCACACAGAAGGCACTCCCAAGCCCAGCTGAGAATCGAACGGGAGAACCTGTTGCTGTGAGGTAACAACACTACCGCCGTACCACCGCGACTGTCCCTGCTAGGCAGTTACAAGTAACGAGTGATAATATATAGTGCATCTGTGGTTGTTTTAAAGAGGTTGGATAGTAGGTTGGGGAAAGGAGTTAGAATATGTCAGCCAGGTGCTTGGCAGTTACAAGTAACGTGTGATAATATATAGTGCATCTGTGGGAGTTTTAAAGAGGTTGGATAGTGGGTAGGGGAAAGGAGTTAGAATATTTCAGCCTGGTGCTAGGCAGTTACAAGTAACGTGTGGTAATATATAATGCATTTGTGGGAGTTTTAAAGAGGAGGTTGGATAGTGGGTAGGCGAAAGAGTTAGAATATGTCAACCAGGTGCTAGGCAGTTACAAGTAACATGTGGTAATATATAGTGAATCTATGCGAGTTTTAAAGAGGTTGGATAGTGGGTAAGGGAAAGGAGTTAGAATATGTCAGCCAGGTGCTAGGCAGTTACAAGTAACGTGTGATAATATATAGTGCAAATGTGGGTGTTTTAAAGAGGTTTGATAGTGGGTAGGGGAAAGGAGTTAGAATATGTCAGCCAGGTGCTTGGGAGTTACAAGTAACGTGTGATAATATGTAGTGCATCTGTGTGAGTTTTAAAGAGGTTGATTAGTGGGGCGGGGAAAGGAGTTAGAATATGTCAGCCAGGTGCTAGGCAGTTACAAACCTGGGATGCAACTCCCAGACTTGTTCTGAGTTGAATCTAAATGACAAAAAATACACTGAACCCACAGACATCGCCAATATCCTGGCAGACAGGTTCAGTGCAAACTTCTCCACCCCCTTCCCCCCAAAATAGCAAGTATCTATCCCAGCAGAGGGCTGCCTCCCAAATATCTCTGATGCTCAGGTGAAGGCTGCCCTCTCCAAAGCAAAAAAACACTGCTTCCGTGCGACCAGATGGCATCCCAGGTTGCGTCTTACATGAACTACAAGAGGAACTAATCCCTCAAATAAAACAGCTGTACAATCTCAGCCTCACAACAGGATATGTGCCCACAGAATGGCGTACAGCAACAGTGGTCCCATTCCACAAAGGTGGAGCCTCTACGGACCCTGGAAACTTTCGCCCCATAAGCCTGACTAGCTTAGTCTGCAAGGCTATGGAGAGGATCATCATGGAGCTCATAAACAAAGACATTGGGGACCTACAGACACTAGATCCTACCCAGTTCGTCTTTGTCAAGGGCAGATCCTGCCTTTTGAACCTGGTTGACTTCTTCGAAACAGTCACCAAAGCCATAGATGAAGGGAAGGTAGTCCACACAGCCTATCTGGACCTTGCAAAGGCATTTGACACAATACCCCACTCTGGCATCATAGATAAGCTATCCAGCTTAAATATAAACCCCTATGTCACAAGATGGGTTGCAAACTGGCTCAAAGACAGAACCCACAGAGTGTGAGTAGCTGGATCCATGTCAGACTCGAAACCAGTCACAAGTGGCATCCCACAGGGTTCTGTCCTGGGACCACTCTTGTTCGGTATATACTTTTCCGAGGTACAGTCAAACGTGGGAGGACTATGGCTCACCAAGTTCATGAGCGACTGCAAACTGGACGCCATAATCAACTCTCCAGCTGACACAAACATCCTTCAAAAAGGTCTCACAGAGACAGATAACTGGTGCCAGCGCCATGGTCTAAAGCTAAATGCCAAAAAATGTATAGTCATACCCTTTGGCAAAAACAATGTGCCCACAAATTACCACATACTCGGAAACCCATTAAGTACAGAGAAAGTTATTAGGGACCTGGGGACCCAAGTTGATAGCAATCTCTCCTTTGAAAACCACATTGCCAAAGTGGTTAGAAAGACCTTCTACATAGCCCACATCATCACGAAGGGTTTCACATCTAGATCAAGAGAGGTAATCGTGCCCCTTTTTTCATCCCTCATCAGGCCCATCATAGAATACAATGCCCCTTTTGGGATGTACCTTACCCGACACCTGCAGCAATTAGAAAGACCCCAAAAGTATCTCACCGAGAGGATCAAGGGTCTCAAACAGATGCCATATGCTGATCGGTTAAAAAAACTCCAGCTCTACTCAGTTGCATACCGCCTACTTCGAGGCAATCTATGCCTGACATACAAAGCTATGTCAAATCCAGAATTCATGGACATGCTCCACCTCAGTAAATCTAAATCCCTTAGAGCCACACACTCGAGGGACTTGAACCTCAGCGCAGAAATAAATAGAACTTGCTGGAGGGACAGGTTCATAACCCAGAGGCTCCCTTCACTCTGGAATAGAATTCCAGTTCATGTGAGGCAGAGCACCTCACTGAATCTCTTCAAGAAGAATCTCGATAGGTGGATGGGGGATCATAGGTTTGTCCCAGGGATTACTCCCATGTCACTATTAGACAGAGGCACAGTAAACTAAACCTTAAAGGGCACAGCATACTCAAATCAAGGGGTGGCATAAGCCATACAGAATCGGGCTAGGCTTATAATTGCCTCAGGGCAGATAGCCTAGTATGAACCTATGAACCTATGAACCTATGAACCTATGAACAAGTAACGTGTGATAATATATAGTGCATCTTTGGGAGTTTTAAAGAGGAGGTTGGATAGTGGGTAGGGGAAAGGAGTTAGAATATGTCAGCCAGTTGCTAGGCAGTTACAAGTAACGTGTGATAATATATAGTGCATCTGTGGGAGTTTTAAAGAGGAGGTTTGATAGTGGGTATGGGAAAGGAGTTAGAATATGTCAGCCAGGTGCTAGGCAGTTACAAGTAATGTGTGATAATATATAGTGCATCTGTGGGAGTTTTAAAGAGGTTGGATAGTAGGTAGGGGAAAGGAGTTAGAATATGTCAGCCACATGCTAGGCAGTTACAAGTAACAAGTGATAATATATAGTGCATCTGTGGGAGTTTTAAAGAGGTTGGATAGTCGGTAGGGGAAAGGAGTTAGAATATGTCAGCCAGGTGCTAGGCAGTTACAAGTAACGTGTGATAATATATAGTGCATCTGTGGGAGTTTTAAAGAGGAGGTTGGATAGTGGGTAGGGGAAAGGAGTTAGAAAATATCAGCCAGGTGCTAGGCATTTGCAAGTAACGTGTGGTAATATACAGTGCATCTGTGGGAGTTTTAAAGAGGTTGGGTAGTGGGTAGGGGAAATGAGTTAGAATATGTCAGGCAGGTGCTAGGCAGTTACATGTCCAGGGGGTTTTTAGGTGGGAAATAAGCTATTTTTTGAAGATTATTTTATTAGCTTGCACCCTGATGTGTAGTGGTAGGGAGTTCCAAGTCTTGGCAATGTTGCTAGCATATAGGGTGTCACCAGAGATGTAATTGCCTTTGGAGATTGCGATTAGCGTCTTGTTAGTGGATCTAAGTTTTTGGTTATTGGTGTAGGGGATGATCAGCTCTTGTAAGGCTGTAGTTTTGTTAGGTTGGTACAGTATTTGTTGATCTAGAAGAAGTTGGTTTAGGGGTAAGGCGTTAGGGAGTTCAAGCCACGAAAGCTGTTTTAGGACTTGACAGTTGTGGGTGCAGTAGGAGTTTGTGGTGAATTTTGCTGTTTTGTTGTAGCATACTGATAGCTTGTTTAAATCACTCTTGTTTAGATTAACTACTACAGGAGAAGCATACAGTAAGATAGAGAGAAGATGGGTAGAAGCTAGGGTAACTTTGCTGTTGCTGGTTAGGAAGTTTTTACATCTTTTTACATTTTAGTTATGAAACCATTCATTCACTAGATACCCTAAGCTGGTGCTGCCTTAGAATTGGGTGTGGCATTGATGGGGGCTGGAGGAAAGGGGTAAATGGTGAGTATAGGACTTTCTCTAGTGTATAGTGTAGGGCCTAACCTACCACGGCCTGGCTTATATGTTCAGCTTATTATGGTCTCTAGGAAAAAACACTAAATGTTTTGAATGCATAGACTGTCCTAAATCTTGCTCAGATTAGCTGCTTTGGCAAGCGTTGTTTTGGCTTGTATATTTTTTTCCCCTAACAATAGCCACCTTTGGGCTTGTAATATAGCTTAAGGTTTTGCTGGATATGTGGGTTTCTGTTTGACTGCAGTGGAAGATAGTGGCAAGAAAACTATCTTAGGAATAAGCATTCTGTTGTGCTCATTATACAATTAGCTCAGTAATATCAGATACACACAGACACATATTACTGTAATTATGTTATCTGATAGTGAGATGGGTTTTGGGAAGAGTATAAAAGTGTCACAGGGTATGTCATGTATTAGCACTTGACTCGATAGAACATTTTTGCTCTAAGCTGGTTTAATACTTATTATTACTACTACAGCTTCACTCGTAGGTAAAGTACTGTAATGACTGATAGCATAAATTAATTGAGTACCTTATCCTAATACTTCCCAGAATGACAATTAAACTAGAGGGTTAGGTCCAGCCATACCCCTTGGTATATCTGTCACAGGACCTGGAAATTAACAGTGTTTAAGAAGTTTGTGATCTAGACATCAGGGCATGATTTAGCCTCTGAGGCATTCCAAAGATCATAGCAGCTGATGTTAACCCTATTGATCACTGCTGAAGTAGCCTTGGCAATATGGGTTATATCCTGCCAAGCTTCAGGGCACATTCCACTCACCCAAACTGTGAGGCAGCTCGAGCTGAGCTGACTAAAAGACAAGTTTGGGCGTGAAGCCCTTCAGAGCTTTACTGCTGATGAACAGTACTCTCCTCTGAGGCTTTCGAGGATTGATGGTCGGCCTTTGCTGTTTCTTTGTTGGGCAGATAAGTTGCTTGTGAGGAAAAAAAAAAACTTCATTTAATAACTTTGTTTATTATTCCTGCTTTCCGCTTCAAGAAGCTATTTTAAAACTAGGAGTTTGTGTTTTAAGGGACTATTACAAGACTGTACCGTACTTTTAAAGGAGAGAGCTGTTTTTCCTGTCAGTTTAAAAGTTGTTTAATGTAACTGAAAGCTATTCTTTCTGTGGAAAATTGTGTTTATTTTACTTTGTGGGGCTCGTGAAATATTCTAAAGTGTTTTACTGTGTTTGCCTATGAAAAAAGTGACTTGTAAAGGCTTTTTGTTTTTAATGGCATCTGATGCTTGTTTTCCCCAAGCAAGAGGCACCATTTTCGGCTTGGCCATAGAACAATATGTTGGTTCCATGGTCAGTCTTTCTTCCAACCACAAAAAGAAAAAAGTTAAGCAAAAAACCTTTGCCATCATAGCCGGCTAGCAATTTGATTCAGACACATGTGGGTGAGGCTACTATATGGACATTAGTTCTCCCTCAGACCACTCACTTTTTAGCCTGGATCCCTCTGTTGTAGCACCGTCAGCCAATATCAACTGGGGGTTAGCCATGTCCTGTGCAGATATTGGGGTCCACTCAGTGCTCTAAGGGGGCCACTTTTGTCAGCTTGGGAGAGGGAACAGGGAAGGTTTCCCTCTTGTGTCAGAATGCTGTGCCCATCCCTGGGGAAACTGCTGCTGCTGTTAAAAACACTGTTGGTTCAATTGTTCTTGTCAAAAAGAAACAGAGGCACATGGGATATATGCAAATGACCCTTATGAACATCAGGTGTTTCAACTATATGGCGATTCTGATTGCCCAAGATTTTTACATTTAAAGTCGTTTTAATGGACAATTTCAGGCCAATAAAGACAAACCCCACTAGCTATGGATATGCATATTTTGGCCTTGTTATGACCTCGTCAGCATAGCATAAGCAGAGCGTTTGACTAAGCATATTTTGCAGTCACTCTAATGATAATGGACATCAGCTGGGTATAACAACCCTGTGTTTCTTATGCTTAGTCAAACACTCTGCTTACGCTATGCTGATGAGGTCATAACAAGGCTGAAATATGAATATCCATAGCTAGTGGTGTTTGTCTTTATTGGTCTGAAATTGTCCATTAAAACGACT
Source organism: Protopterus annectens (assembly GCF_019279795.1). Lineage (NCBI taxonomy): Eukaryota > Metazoa > Chordata > Ceratodontiformes > Protopteridae > Protopterus > Protopterus annectens. The sequence continues at coordinate 1,932,712,209 of NC_056743.1, read as the reverse complement.
TTAAATGTAAAAGTCTTGGGCAATCAGAATCGCCATATAGCTGAAACACCTGATGTTCATAAGGGTCATTTGCATATATCCCATGTGTCTCTGTTACAGGGGGTCTGTGAGGTCACTCATTGGAAGTTCTAGCTTGGCTGGAGTTTTCATTTAGTTTTTTTCTGATTGGTTTTTCAGTGTGACCTTCTAACTCTTTGTTTTAATTTGTTAGTTGGGAATATTTTGCAGTCACCCTAATGATAATGGACATCAGCTGGGTATAACAACCCTATGTTTCTTATGCTTAGTCAAACCCTCTGGTTATGCTATGCTGACAAGTTCATAAGGCCGAAATATGCATATCCCTAGCTAGGGAGGTTGGCATTTATTGGCCTGAAATTGTCCATTAAAATGACTTTAAATGTAAAAGTCTTGGGCAATCAGAATCGCCATATAACTGAAACACCTGATGTTCATAAGGGTCATTTGCATATATCCCATGTGCCTCAGTTACAGGAGGTTTGGGAGGTCACTCATTGGAAGGTCTAGCTTGGCTGGAGTTTTCATTTAGCTTTTTCTGATTGTTTTTTCAGTGTGACCTTTTAACTCTTTGTTTTAATTTGTTAGTTGGGATATTTTGCAGTCACCCTAATGATAATGGACATCAGCTGGGTATAACAACCCTATGTTTCTTATGCTTAGTCAAACACTCTGTTTATGCTATGCTGACGAGGTCATAACAAGGCTAAATTATGCATATCTATAGCTAGTGGGGTTTGTCTTTATTGGCCTGAAATTGTCCATTAAAATGACTTTAAATGTAAAACTCTTGTGCAATCAGAATCACCATATAGCTGGAACACCTGATGTTCATAAGGATCATTTGTATATATCCCATGTGCCTCTGTTACATGAGGTTTGGGAGGTCGCTCATTGGAAGTTCTAGCTTGGCTGGAGTTTTCATTTAGTTTTTTTCTGATTGTTTTTTTCAGTGTGACCTTCTAACTCTTTGTTTTAATTTGTCAAAAAGAAACAGAAACTAAACATGCATCTACTCCTCCTCAAATTTCCTTAGACAGGAATAGTTTACTTGGTCTGACTCAGGGTCTAATTCAGGCTAGTGATCCTTCTTGTAAAGTAGCTTCTGGTAAAATAAAGAGGAATGCCTCTTTTCCTGAAGAGAAGATTCTGAATCTGGACAGGAGGGTGAAGGGACTGATACCTTGTTTTCTCCTCAGTTTTCTGATTCAGTCTCAGAGGAAAACTCAATTACAGACTCTCCCTGTGTTGGTTTACTTTTTCGAGACTATTTCTAGAATGTGTCAGTGTTTTCAGTAGGAGAACGCTGAGGTTTCTCAATCCCTCAGACAATAATATTAGCTGTTACAGAAGGAATTTCCAAAATCTTCACCCATTCCTCCTGTTCTATCAGCTTTGGAGGATGTGTGTCTGTGTCACTACCTGCAATTTTCCTATTAGTCAGCCAGCTGACTCTAAAAAAGCAGACAGAATGTATAAAGTTACTCAGTCTTTTAAAATGTTATACATTATTCCCAAATCTGATCAAGCATCAATACCTTTAGTTAATCCTTCCACTGCTAAACACTTAATTCTAATCCTACTATCTCTGATAAGGACGGAAATATCATTGATAGGCATGGGAAAAAATGCAAGTTTCTGCAACTCTGATTTTCAGTATTTTGAATTGTCAGGCTCATATTTTAATGTTTATTCTGACTAATTGTAAAAGTAAGAGGAATGCTTAGCTGCAGTTTCTACCCATAAGGAAAAATCTGCTTTAAAAAAATAAAATTTTCTACTGTTCAAGTCACTACTCATATAGGGCATGTGTATGACTCTGTATACTTCCTCAGGGGCTATGGCCAATGGAACTGATACTACTTACAGGGCTATGGCCACTGGTACTGATACTACTTCCAGGGCTGTGGCCACTGGTGCTGATACTATTTCCAGGGCTTTGGCCACTGGTACTGATACTATTTCTAGGGCTGTGGCCACTGGTACTGATACTACTTCCAGGGCTGTGGCCACTGGTACTGATACTACTTCCAGGGCTGTGGCCACTGGTACTGATACTACTTCCAGGGCTATGGCCACTGGTACTGATACTACTTCCTAGGCTGTGGCCACTGGTATTGATACTACTGCCAGGGCTGTGGCCACTGGTACTGCTATTACTTCTAGGACTATGGCCACCAGTACTGATACTGCTTCCAGGCTATGGCCACCTGGTACTGATACTACTTCCAGGGCTGCGTCCACCGGTACTGATACTACTTCCAGGGCTGTGGCCACCAGTACTGATACTACTTCCAGGGCTGTGGCCACCAGTACTAATACTACTTCCAGGGCTGTGGCCACTGGTACTGATACTACTTCCAGGGCTGTGGCCACTGGTACTATACTACTTTCAGAGCTGTGGCCACGAGTACTGGTACTACTTCCAGGGCTATGGCAACTGGTACTGATACTCCTTCCAGGACTATGGCCAGCAGTACTGATACTACTTTCAGGCTATGGCCACCTGGTACTGATACTACTTCCAGGGCTGTGGCCACCGGTACTGATTCTACTTCCAGGGCTGTGGCCACTGGTACTGATACTACTTCCAAGGCTGTGGCTACTGGTACTGATACTACTTCCATGGCTGTGACCACTGGTACTGATACTACTTCCAGGGCCATGGCCACTGGTACTAATACTACTTCCAGGGCTATGGCCACTGGTACTGATACTACTTCTAGGGCTATGGCCACTGGTACTGCTACTACTTCCAGGGCTATGGCCACTGCTACTGATACTACTTCTAGGGCTGTGGTCACTGGTACTGATACTACTTCCAGGGCTGTGGCCACTGGTACTGATACTACTTCCAGGGCTATAGCCACTGGTACTGATACTACTTCTAGGGCTATGGCCACTGGTACTGTTACTACTTCCAGGGCTATGGCCACTGGTACTGATACTACTTCTAGAGCTGTGGTCACGGGTACTGATACTACTTCCAGGGCTGTGGCCACTGGTACTGATACTACTTCCAGGGCTATGGCCACTGGTACTGATACTACTGCCAGGGCTATAGCCACTGGTACTGATACTACTTCTAAGGCTGTGGTCACTGGTACTGATACAACTTTCAGGGCTTTGGCCACTGGTTTTGATACTACTTCCAGGGCTATGGCTACTGGTACTGATACTACTTCTAGGGCTGTGGTCACTGGTACTGATACTACTTCCAGGGCTATGGCCACTGGTACTGATACTACTGCCAGGGCTATGGCCACTGGTACTGATACTACTTCTAAGGCTGTGGTTACTGGTACTGATACTACTTCCAGGACTATGGCCACTGGTACTGATACTGCTTCCAGGGCTATGGCCACTGGTAGTTTTTTGAGGAGATTTGCTTGGAGGCATTCTCAGAACCTCCCTAATGATGTTAAAAATGAGATTTTAAATTCTGTTTTGGAGGGAGATTTTGTTTTTGGTCCCTTCTGCTGCAAAGGTGATTGAAAAGTGTGCTGAAAGGGGTAAGCTGATACAGGGACTATGTTAAGGCTATTCGGCCCTCCTTTTCCTAATATTCCATTGGATTCACTAGCTCATCATCCAATTTTATTGAGAAACAAAATAAACAGTCCAACAAAATGCAGGTAGACAGACGTTGAAGAAAAAAATGTCAAGAGGGGTTCCAAGAAGAGTTCCTGAAAACCCGAAACCAAGGACAGTGCAGTAAGTCAGAATGACTATTTAAGAGACCTTGCTCCCCTTGCCCATCCTGGCAGCCATTTTTTTCTTTCAGTAAGTCTGAATCTCCACTTTTCTCTTTGGCAAGAGATTGTTTCAGCAAATGGGTTCTAAAGATCATTCATCAAGGTTACAGATGGCAGTGGGAGGAAATTCCTCCATTCCAGGAGGTAACTCCTTATCCTACAGATCAGATTCTTGTTTCATCCTGTTTTTGATCTCATGCTATCCTGGGGAGTGATAGAACCAGTTCCCCCTTCCCAGGTGGGAAAGAGGCTTTACTCAAGGATATTTTTAGTGGCAATGAAAGAAAGAAAATTCTTGGAGACCAGTTCTGGATCTTTCTTTCTTAAACCTGTTTGCAACAGTGCCCAAATTCAAAATGATGTCACTGCACAACCTGTTACCTCTTTTTCCTCTTTCAGGTTTCCTGGTAACACTAGATTTACAATATACTTATAATCACATCTCTGTACATCCCAGACTTCAGACCTTTAATTAAGATTTTCTGTGTCTGGATCACATTATCACTTCTTTGCCTTACCCTTTGGACTATCCACTGCACCAAGAGTGTTCACAAGGTGTAACTCCAGTTAAAGGTCATTGCAGGGTACATGGTATCCACATTTTTCCATGTTTAGATTACTTGCTTATCTTTGCATAGTCTTTTTCAAAGTTTCAGGAATTTCTATCTTGGGTGAGATATTTCTTACACAAACTGGGATTCCAAGAGAATATTCAAAAGTTTTTCTTTACTCCTTCTCACAGGATTGTGTTTCTGGGATGTCAGCTAGACACCACAGTTCAAAGAGCTTTTCTTCCACAGGAAAAAGTAGATCTATACCTACATATATTTCTAGGGTGTTCCACTCAGACTTTTGTCACTGTGAGGGAATACCTCAGGATTTTGAGTTTCATGGCTTCTGTGATTCTTATGATACCCCTGCCAAGATAAAACATGAGAAAGATACAGTGGTATCTGAAGTTCTTTTGTCTCCACACTAATACCCCTTGTCTTTTCAGTAGTACTGGGGTTTATCAGAAGGGAAATCACTTCCTGGATAAAACAGAAATCTAGGCCTCCTGCTCTCCTTTCCTGTCCCAAAGCACTGTTACCACAGACACTTTCGACTTTGTTTTGGGAGCAGTTTCAGGTGGAACAAAAGTACAAGGTGTGTGGGACACCAAGGACAGACACAAGCACATAAATATAAAACAGATGCTTCCCTGATCAAGGCACTTAATTCCCTGAATCATCTTTGGTCCTGGGACTTCTTCAAGTTGTTACAGACAATGCTACAATTATGTGGTACATCAACAAACAAAGGGGAATGAATCATATCCCTTCTGCAGACTAGTCATGTTAGCTTGGGATGTAACTACGCAGCACAGTCTCACTCTGCAGGCATCCTACATTCTGTCAGGACAAAATTGTGTGGTAGAAAAAACAGGGGATCTTCCAAGATTTGATCCATCTGTGGGGAGTTCCTCAAGTAGACCTCATTGCCTCCTCTCTGAACAATTACCTGTCAAGATTATGCTCCAAGACTCCCTACAAAAAGGCCTGGAAGACAGATGCTTTTTCTTTTCCTTGGACAGGAAGATTTCTGTATGCTTTTCCACCCTTCTACACTTTTCAACATATCCAGGGTACTTCTGAAAATTCAGAAGGAATCCTTCCCCCAAGAACATCATGGTGACTGCCTTCTGGCCCAGGCAACTCTGGTTTAACCTTCTTTTGGAGTCCTCACAGATTGGATCAACACATAAAAGAAGAGAGGTGCTTGATACACCCCGCCAACTGGATTCCTTGAGGATAATGTCTCAATTCTTTTTAGGAACCTGTTTATTGAAGATGTGCAACAGGTATTAATAAAGGCAATAAAGCCTGCTACTAGAATATCAAATATTAGGAAATAGAAAAGGTTTTCTAATTAGTGGCAACAACATAACTAGCACCCATTCAGGGCTAGTTGTTAGCTGGTTTTACAGTATTTGTATGAGTTATCTATCAAGGTTCATTTATTGGCCATTCAGCATGGCTGTCCATCGATCCTCCTCTTTCAATGCAGTCTCATGTCAAAATGTTTTTGAAAGGGGTTTTGCATGAGAGGCCTCCAAGAAAACTGGTGTCTCTCCTTGGGATCTTAATTTTGTGTTAGAGAAGCTAACACTTTCTCCATTTGATGAAACAAACTATCCATCTCCCTGTTTTCTTGTCCGAACACAAAAATGAGGGAGAAGGGATACTCCCTACACTGGCTGTCCACAGACACTCCGGTACTATCATAACAGAACTAAAGCTTTGTGATGTCCACAGACACTCCGGTACTATCATAACAGAACTAAAGCTTTGTGATGTCCACAGACACTCCGGTACTATCATAACAGAACTAAAGCTTTGTGATGTCCACAGACAACTCCGGTACTATCATAACAGAACTAAAGCTTTGTGATGTCCACAGACACTCCGGTACTATCATAACAGAACTAAAGCTTTGTGATGTCCACAGACACTCCGGTACTATCATAACAGAACTAAAGCTTTGTGATGTCCACAGACACTCCGGTACTATCATAACAGAACTAAAGCTTTGTGATGTCCACAGACACTCCGGTACTATCATAACAGAACTAAAGCTTTGTGATGTCCACAGACACTCGGTACTATCATAACAGAACTAAAGCTTTGTGATGTCCACAGACACTCCGGTACTATCATAACAGAACTAAAGCTTTGTGATGTCCACAGACACTCCGGTACTATCATAACAGAACTAAAGCTTTGTGATGTCCACAGACAACTCCGGTACTATCATAACAGAACTAAAGCTTTGTGATGTCCACAGACACTCCGGTACTATCATAACAGAACTAAAGCTATGTGATGTCCACAGACAACTCCGGTACTATCATAACAGAACTAAAGCTTTGTGATGTCCACAGACAACTCCGGTACTATCATAACAGAACTAAAGCTTTGTGATGTCCACAGACACTCCGGTACTATCATAACAGAACTAAAGCTATGTGATGTCCACAGACAACTCCAGTACTATCATAACAGAACTAAAGCTTTGTGATGTCCACAGACACTCCGGTACTATCATAAATAACTAAAGCTTTCTGATGTCCACAGACACTCCAGTACTATCATAACAGAACTAAAGCTTTGTGATGTCCACAGACACTCCGGTACTATCATAACAGAACTAAAGCTTTGTGATGTCCACAGACACTCCGGTACTATCATAACAGAACTAAAGCTTTGTGATGTCCACAGACAACTCCGGTACTATCATAACAGAACTAAAGCTTTGTGATGTCCACAGACACTCGGTACTATCATAACAGAACTAAAGCTTTGTGATGTCCACAGACACTCCGGTACTATCATAACAGAACTAAAGCTTTGTGATGTCCACAGACAACTCCGGTACTATCATAACAGAACTAAAGCTTTGTGATGTCCACAGACACCTCCGGTACTATCATAACAGAACTAAAGCTTTGTGATGTCCACAGACAACTCCGGTACTATCATAACAGAACTAAAGCTTTGTGATGTCCACAGACAACTCCGGTACTATCATAACAGAACTAAAGCTTTGTGATGTCCACAGACAACTCCGGTACTATCATAACAGAACTAAAGCTTTGTGATGTCCACAGACAACTCCGGTACTATCATAACAGAACTAAAGCTTTGTGATGTCCACAGACAACTCTGGTACTATCATAACAGAACTAAAGCTTTGTGATGTCCACAGACACTCCAGTACTATCATAACAGAACTAAAGCTTTGTGATGTCCACAGACAACTCCGGTACTATCATAACAGAACTAAAGCTTTGTGATGTCCACAGACAACTCCAGTACTATCATAACAGAACTAAAGCTTTGTGATGTCCACAGACACTCCAGTACTATCATAACAGAACTAAAGCTTTGTGATGTCCACAGACAACTCCGGTACTATCATAACAGAACTAAAGCTTTGTGATGTCCACAGACAACTCTGGTACTATCATAACAGAACTAAAGCTTTGTGATGTCCACAGACACTCCAGTACTATCATAACTAAAGCTTTGTGATGTCCACAGACACTCCGGTACTATCATAACAGAACTAAAGCTTTGTGATGTCCACAGACACTCCGGTACTATCATAACAGAACTAAAGCTTTGTGATGTCCACAGACAACTCCAGTACTATCATAACAGAACTAAAGCTTTGTGATGTCCACAGACAACTCCGGTACTATCATAACAGAACTAAAGCTTTGTGATGTCCACAGACAACTCCTGTACTATCATAACAGAACTAAAGCTTTGTGATGTCCACAGACACTCCGGTACTATCATAACAGAACTAAAGCTTTGTGATGTCCACAGACAACTCCGGTACTATCATAACAGAACTAAAGCTTTGTGATGTCCACAGACACTCCAGTACTATCATAACAGAACTAAAGCTTTGTGATGTCCACAGACACTCTGGTACTATCATAACAGAACTAAAGCTTTGTGATGTCCACAGACACTCCGGTACTATCATAACAGAACTAAAGCTTTGTGATGTCCACAGACAACTCCAGTACTATCATAACAGAACTAAAGCTTTGTGATGTCCACAGACAACTCCGGTACTATCATAACAGAACTAAAGCTTTGTGATGTCCACAGACAACTCCGGTACTATCATAACAGAACTAAAGCTTTGTGATGTCCACAGACAACTCCGGTACTATCATAACAGAACTAAAGCTTTGTGATGTCCACAGACACTCCGGTACTATCATAACAGAACTAAAGCTTTGTGATGTCCACAGACAACTCCGGTACTATCATAACAGAACTAAAGCTTTGCGATGTCCACAGACAACTCCGGTACTATCATAACAGAACTAAAGCTTTGTGATGTCCACAGACAACTCCGGTACTATCATAACAGAACTAAAGCTTTGTGATGTCCACAGACAACTCCGGTACTATCATAACAGAACTAAAGCTTTGTGATGTCCACAGACAACTCGGTACTATCATAACAGAACTAAAGCTTTGCGATGTCCACAGACAACTCGGTACTATCATAACAGAACTAAAGCTTTGTGATGTCCACAGACAACTCCGGTACTATCATAACAGAACTAAAGCTTTGTGATGTCCACAGACACTCCGGTACTATCATAACAGAACTAAAGCTTTGTGATGTCCACAGACAACTCCGGTACTATCATAACAGAACTAAAGCTTTGTGATGTCCACAGACACTCTGGTACTATCATAACAGAACTAAAGCTTTGTGATGTCCACAGACACTCCGGTACTATCATAACAGAACTAAAGCTTTGTGATGTCCACAGACACTCCGGTACTATCATAACAGAACTAAAGCTTTGTGATCTCCACAGACAACTCTGGTACTATCATAACAGAACTAAAGCTTTGTGATGTCCACAGACAACTCCGGTACTATCATAACAGAACTAAAGCTTTGTGATGTCCACAGACAACTCCTGTACTATCATAACAGAACTAAAGCTTTGTGATGTCCACAGACAACTCCGGTACTATCATAACAGAACTAAAGCTTTGTGATGTCCACAGACACTCTGGTACTATCATAACAGAACTAAAGCTTTGTGATGTCCACAGACAACTCCGGTACTATCATAACAGAACTAAAGCTTTGTGATGTCCACAGACAACTCCAGTACTATCATAACAGAACTAAAGCTTTGTGATGTCCACAGACAACTCCGGTACTATCATAACAGAACTAAAGCTTTGTGATGTCCACAGACAACTCCGGTACTATCATAACAGAACTAAAGCTTTGTGATGTCCACAGACACTCCGGTACTATCATAACAGAACTAAAGCTTTGTGATGTCCACAGACACTCAAGTACTATCATAACAGAACTAAAGCTTTGTGATGTCCACAGACAACTCCTGTACTATCATAACAGAACTAAAGCTTTGTGATGTCCACAGACACTCCAGTACTATCATAACAGAACTAAAGCTTTGTGATGTCCACAGACACTCCGGTACTATCATAACAGAACTAAAGCTTTGTGATGTCCACAGACACTCCGGTACTATCATAACAGAACTAAAGCTTTGTGATGTCCACAGACAACTCCGGTACTATCATAACAGAACTAAAGCTTTGCGATGTCCACAGACAACTCCGGTACTATCATAACAGAACTAAAGCTTTGTGATGTCCACAGACACTCCAGTACTATCATAACAGAACTAAAGCTTTGTGATGTCCACAGACAACTCCGGTACTATCATAACAG
>NC_056743.1:1932559648-1932697148 GCF_019279795.1 Protopterus annectens | reverse complement strand
ATCAATATGTGTTAGAAAAATTGGATCAGTTATGGTTGATCATTAGTCAATAAGAGAATTTTATTTTCCGTGGTCTGAATGGTGGATTGTTTTTAAAGAAACATGTTTTTAGAACTGGAATTGGAAAAAAGGAAAAGAGATATTTATAGTAATATGCATCATGAAATGTTGAGGAATCTCAAAAATAATTCTGATGAGTTTTTTTTGAATGAAAAGGAAGTTTTTGATGAAAATTAAAAGAACATTGAAAAGCTATTATATTAATGGAGATATTATTTGAAAGGTAAGACTTCTGAAGTTTCTCCATTTTTGGCTAAAGTGGTTAACAATAACATAGGTATAAAGGAAACATAAAAAGAAGATGGAATTGTTATGTATAATCACAAGCACATAAAATGAAGGAATCATTATGTATAATCATAAGTACATAAAACAAAGAAGGAATCATTATGTATAATCACAAGTACATAAAATGAAGGAACCATTATGTATAATCACAAGTACATAAAATGAAGGAATCATTATGTATAATCACAAGTACATAAAATGAAGGAACCATTATGTATAATCACAAGTACATAAAATGAAGGAACCATTATGTATAATCACAAGTACATAAAATGAAGGAATCATTATGTATAATCACAAGTACATAAAACAAAGAAGGGATCATTATGTATAATCACAAGTACATAAAACAAAGAAGGAATCATTATGTATAATCACAAGCACATAAAATGAAGGAATCATTATGTATAATCACAAGTACATAAAATGAAGGAATCATTATGTATAATCACAAGTACATAAAATGAAGGAATCATTATGTATAATCACAAGTACATAAAATGAAGGAATCATTATGTATAATCACAAGTACATAAAACAAAGAAGGGATCATTATGTATAATCACAAGTACATAAAACAAAGAAGGAATCATTATGCATAATCACAAGCACATAAAATGAAGGAATCATTATGTATAATCACAAGTACATAAAACAAAGAAGGAATCATTATGTATAATCACAAGTACATAAAATGAAGGAATCATTATGTATAATCATAAGTACATAAAACAAAGGCGGAATCATTATGTATAATCACAAGCACATAAAATGAAGGAATCATTATGTATAATCACAAGTACATAAAATGAAGGAATCATTATGTATAATCACAAGCACATAAAATGAAGGAATCATTATGTATAATCATAAGTACATAAAACAAAGGCGGAATCATTATGTATAATCACAAGCACATAAAATGAAGGAATCATTATGTATAATCACAAGTACATAAAATGAAGGAATCATTATGTATAATTACAAGTACATAAAACAAAGAAGGAATCATGTATAATCACAAGCACATAAAATGAAGGAATCATTATGTATAATCACAAGTACATAAAATGAAGGAATCATTATGTATAATTACAAGTACATAAAACAAAGAAGGAATCGTTATGTATAATCACAAGCACATAAAATGAAGGAATCATTATGTATAATCACGAATACATAAAATGAAGGAATCATTATGTATAATCGCAAGTACATAAAACAAAGAAGGAATCATTATGCATAATCACAAGCACATAAAATGAAGGAATCATTATGTATAATCACAAGTACATAAAATGAAGGAATCATTATGTATAATCACAAGCACATAAAACAAAGAAGGGATCATTATGTATAATCACAAGTACATAAAACAAAGAAGGAATCATTATGCATAATCACAAGCACATAAAATGAAGGAATCATTATGTATAATCACAAGTACATAAAATGAAGGAATCATTATGTATAATCACAAGTACATAAAATGAAGGAATCATTATGTATAATTACAAGTACATAAAACAAAGAAGGAATCATGTATAATCACAAGTACATAAAATGAAGGAATCATTATGTATAATCACAAGTACATAAAACAAAGAAGGGATCATTATGTATAATCACAAGTACATAAAACAAAGAAGGAATCATTATGCATAATCACAAGCACATAAAATGAAGGAATCATTATGTATAATCACAAGTACATAAAATGAAGGAATCATTATGCATAATCACAAGCACATAAAATGAAGGAATCATTATGTATAATCACAAGTACATAAAATGAAGGAATCATTATGTATAATCACAAGTACATAAAATGAAGGAATCATTATGTATATTTACAAGTACATAAAACAAAGAAGGAATCGTTATGTATAATCACAAGCACATAAAATGAAGGAATCATTATGTATAATCACAAGTACATAAAATGAAGGAATCATTATGTATAATCACAAGTACATAAAATGAAGGAATCATTATGTATAATCATAAGTACATAAAACAAAGGCGGAATCATTATGTATAATCACAAGCACATAAAATGAAGGAATCATTATGTATAATCACAAGTACATAAAATGAAGGAATCATTATGTATAATCACAAGTACATAAAATGAAGGAATCATTATGTATAATCACAAGTACATAAAATGAAGGAATCATTATGTATAATTACAAGTACATAAAACAAAGAAGGAATCGTTATGTATAATCACAAGCACATAAAATGAAGGAATCATTATGTATAATCACAAGTACATAAAATGAAGGAATCATTATGTATAATCACAAGCACATAAAATGAAGGAATCATTATGTATAATCATAAGTACATAAAACAAAGGCGGAATCATTATGTATAATCACAAGCACATAAAATGAAGGAATCATTATGTATAATCACAAGTACATAAAATGAAGGAATCATTATGTATAATTACAAGTACATAAAATGAAGGAATCATTATGTATAATCACAAGCACATAAAATGAAGGAATCATTATGTATAATCACAAGCACATAAAACAAAGAAGGGATCATTATGTATAATCACAAGTACATAAAACAAAGAAGGAATCATTATGTATAATCACAAGCACATAAAATGAAGGAATCATTATGTATAATCACAAGTACATAAAATGAAGGAATCATTATGTATAATCACAAGTACATAAAATGAAGGAATCATTATGTATAATCACAAGTACATAAAATGAAGGAATCATTATGTATAATCACAAGTACATAAAACAAAGAAGGGATCATTATGTATAATCACAAGTACATAAAACAAAGAAGGAATCATTATGCATAATCACAAGCACATAAAATGAAGGAATCATTATGTATAATCACAAGTACATAAAACAAAGAAGGAATCATTATGTATAATCACAAGCACATAAAATGAAGGAATCATTATGTATAATCACAAGTACATAAAATGAAGGAATCATTATGTATAATCACAAGTACATAAAACAAAGAAGGAATCATTATGTATAATCACAAGCACATAAAATGAAGGAATCATTATGTATAATCACAAGTACATAAAATGAAGGAATCATTATGTATAATCATAAGTACATAAAACAAAGGCGGAATCATTATGTATAATCACAAGCACATAAAATGAAGGAATCATTATGTATAATCACAAGTATATAAAATGAAGGAATCATTATGCATAATCACAAGTACATAAAACAAAGAAGGAATCATTATGTATAATCACAAGTACATAAAATGAAGGAATCATTATGTATAATCACAAGTACATAAAATGAAGGAATCATTATGTATAATCACAAGTACATAAAATGAAGGAATCATTATGTATAATCACAAGTACATAAAATGAAGGAATCATTATGTATAATCACAAGTACATAAAATGAAGGAATCATTATGTATAATCACAAGTACATAAAATGAAGGAATCATTATGTATAATCACAAGTACATAAAATGAAGGAACCATTATGTATAATCACAAGTACATAAAACGAAGGAATCATTATGTATAATCACAAGTACATAAAATGAAGGAATCATTATGTATAATCACAAGTACATAAAATGAAGGAACCATTATGTATAATCACAAGTACATAAAACAAAGAAGGAATCATTATGTATAATCACAAGCACATAAAATGAAGGAATCATTATGTATAATCACAAGTACATAAAATGAAGGAATCATTATGTATAATCACAAGTACATAAAACAAAGAGGGAATCATTATGTATAATCACAAGCACATAAAATGAAGGAATCATTATGTATAATCACAAGTACATAAAATGAAGGAATCATTATGTATAATCATAAGTACATAAAAAAAAGAAGGAATCATTATGTATAATCACAAGCACATAAAATGAAGGAATCATTATGTATAATCACAAGTACATAAAATGAAGGAATCATTATGTATAATCACAAGTACATAAAACAAAGAAGGAATCATTATGTATAATCACAAGCCCATAAAATGAAGGAATCATTATGTATAATCACAAGTACATAAAATGAAGGAATCATTATGTATAATCACAAGTACATAAAACAAAGAAGGAATCATTATGTATAATCACAAGCACATAAAATGAAGGAATCATTATGTATAATCACAAGTACATAAAATGAAGGAATTATTATGTATAATCACAAGTACATAAAACAAAGAAGGAATCATTATGTATATTCACAAGCACATAAAATGAAGGAATCATTATGTAAAATCACAAGTACATAAAATGAAGGAATCATTATGCATAAACACAAGTACATAAAACAAAGAAGGAATCATTATGTATAATCACAAGCACATAAAATGAAGGAATCATTATGTATAATCACAAGTACATAAAATGAAGGAATCATTATGTATAATCACAAGTACATAAAACAAAGAAGGAATCATTATGTATAATCACAAGCACATAAAATGAAGGAATCATTATGTATAATCACAAGCACATAAAATGAAGGAATCATTATGTATAATCACAAGTACATAAAATGAAGGAATCATTATGTATAATCACAAGTACATAAAATGAAGGTATCATTATGTATAATCACAAGTACATAAAATGAAGGAATCATTATGTATAATCACAAGTATATAAAATGAAGGAATCATTATGCATAATCACAAGTACATAAAACAAAGAAGGAATCATTATGTATAATCACAAGCCCATAAAATGAAGGAATCATTATGTATAATCACAAGTATATAAAATGAAGGAATCATTATGTATAATCACAAGTACATAAAATGAAGGAATCATTATGTATAATCACAAGTACATAAAATGAAGGAATCATTATGTATAATCACAAGTACATAAAATGAAGGAATCATTATGTATAATCACAAGTACATAAAATGAAGGAATCATTATGTATAATCACAAGTACATAAAATGAAGGAATCATTATGTATAATCACAAGTACATAAAATGAAGGAATCATTATGTATAATCACAAGTACATAAAATGAAGGAATCATTATGTATAATCACAAGTACATAAAATGAAGGAATCATTATGTATAATCACAAGTACATAAAATGAAGGAATCATTATGTATAATCACAAGTACATAAAATGAAGGAATCATTATGTATAATCACAAGCACATAAAATGAAGGAATCATTATGTATAATCACAAGTACATAAAATGAAGGAATCATTATGTATAATCACAAGTACATAAAATGAAGGAATCATTATGTATAATCACAAGCACATAAAATGAAGGAATCATTATGTATAATCACAAGTACATAAAACAAAGAAGGAATCATTATGTATAATCACAAGCACATAAAATGAAGGAATCATTATGTATAATCACAAGTACATAAAATGAAGGAATCATTATGTATAATTACAAGTACATAAAACAAAGAAGGAATCGTTATGTATAATCACAAGCACATAAAATGAAGGAATCATTATGTATAATCACAAGTACATAAAATGAAGGCGGAATCATTATGTATAATCACAAGTACAGAAAACAAAGAAGGAATCATTATGTATAATCACAAGTACATAAAATGAAGGAATCATTATGTATAATCACAAGTACATAAAATGAAGGAATCATTATGTATAATCACAAGTACATAAAATGAAGGAATCATTATGTATAATCACAAGTACATAAAATGAAGGAATCATTATGTATAATCACAAGTACATAAAATGAAGGAATCATTATGTATAATCACAAGTACATAAAACAAAGAAGGAATCATTATGTATAATCACAAGTACATAAAATGAAGGAATCATTATGTATAATCACAAGCACATAAAATGAAGGAATCATTATGTATAATCACAAGTACATAAAATGAAGGAATCATTATGTATAATCACAAGTACATAAAATGAAGGAATCATTATGTATAATCACAAGTACATAAAATGAAGGAATCATTATGTATAATCACAAGTACATAAAATGAAGGAATCATTATGTATAATCACAAGTACATAAAACAAAGAAGGAATCATTATGTATAATCACAAGCACATAAAATGAAGGAATCATTATGTATAATCACAAGTACATAAAATGAAGGAATCATTATGTATAATCACAAGTACATAAAATGAAGGAATCATTATGTATAATCACAAGTACATAAAATGAAGGAATCATTATGTATAATCACAAGTACATAAAATGAAGGAATCATTATGTATAATCACAAGTACATAAAATGAAGGAATCATTATGTATAATCACAAGTACATAAAATGAAGGAATCATTATGTATAATCACAAGTACATAAAAAAAAGGAATCATTATGTATAATCACAAGTACATAAAACAAAGAAGCAATCATTATGTATAATCACAAGCACATAAAATGAAGGAATCATTCTGTATAATCACAAGTACATAAAATGAACGAATCATTATGTATAATCACAAGTACATAAAATGAAGGAATCATTATGTATAATCACAAGTACATAATACACAGTTGGATTCGTTATGTCTAATCACAAGCACATAAAATGAAGGAATCATTATGTATAATCACAAGTACATAAAATGAAGGAATCATTATGTATAATCACAAGTACATAAAATGAAGGAATCATTATGTATAATCACAAGTACATAAAATGAAGGAATCATTATGTATAATCACAAGCACATAAAATGAAGGAATCATTATGTATAATCACAAGTACATAAAATGAAGGAATCATTATGTATAATCACAAGTACATAAAATGAAGGAATCATTATGTATAATCACAAGCACATAAAATGAAGGAATCATTATGTATAATCATAAGTACATAAAATGAAGGAATCATTATGTATAATCACAAGTACATAAAACAAAGAAGGAATCATTATGTATAATCACAAGCACATAAAATGAAGGAATCATTATGTATAATCACAAGTACATAAAATGAAGGAATCATTATGTATAATCACAAGTACATAAAAAAAAGAAGTAATCATTATGTATAATCACAAGCACATAAAATGAAGGAATCATTATGTATAATCACAAGTACATAAAATGAAGGAATCATTATGTATAATCACAAGTACATAAAATGAAGGAATCATTATGTATAATCACAAGTACATAAAATGAAGGAATCATTATGTATAATCACAAGTACATAAAACAAAGAAGGAATTATTATGTATAATCACAAGCACATAAAATGAAGGAATCATTATGTATAATCACAAGTACATAAAATGAAGGAATCATTATGTATAATCACAAGTACATAAAATGAAGGAATCATTATGTATAATCACAAGTACATAAAATGAAGGAATCATTATGTATAATCACAAGTACATAAAATGAAGGAATCATTATGTATAATCACAAGTACATAAAATGAAGGAATCATTATGTATAATCACAAGTACATAAAATGAAGGAATCATTATGTATAATCACAAGTACATAAAATGAAGGAATCATTATGTATAATCACAAGTACATAAAATGAAGGAATCATTATGTATAATCACAAGTACATTAAATGAAGGAATCATTATGTATAATCACAAGTACATAAAATGAAGGAATCATTATGTATAATCACAAGTACATAAAACAAAGAAGGAATCATTATGTATAATCACAAGCACATAAAATGAAGGAATCATTATGTATAATCACAAGTACATAAAATGAAGGAATCATTATGTATAATCACAAGTACATAAAACAAAGAAGGAATCATTATGTATAATCACAAGCACATAAAATGAAGGAATCATTATGTATAATCACAAGTACATAAAATGAAGGAATCATTATGTATAATCACAAGTACATAAAATGAAGGAATCATTATGTATAATCACAAGTACATAAAATGAAGGAATCATTATGTATAATCACAAGTACATAAAATGAAGGAATCATTATGTATAATCATAAGTACATAAAAAAAAGAAGGAATCATTATGTATAATCACAAGCACATAAAATGAAGGAATCATTATGTATAATCACAAGTACATAAAATGAAGGAATCATTATGTATAATCACAAGTACATAAAACAAAGAAGGAATCATTATGCATAATCACAAGCACATAACATGAAGGAATCATTATGTATAATCACAAGTACATAAAATGAAGGAATCATTATGTATAATCACAAGTACATAAAACAAAGAAGGAACCATTATGTATAATCACAAGTACATAAAATGAAGGAATCATTATGTATAATCACAAGTACATAAAATGAAGGAACCATTATGTATAATCACAAGTACATAAAATGAAGGAATCATTATGCATAATCACAAGTACATAAAACAAAGAAGGAATCATTATGTATAATCACAAGTACATAAAATGAAGGAATCATTATGTATAATCACAAGTACATAAAATGAAGGAATCATTATGTATAATCACAAGTACATAAAATGAAGGAATCATTATGTATAATCATAAGTACATAAAACAAAGGCGGAATCATTATGTATAATCACAAGCACATAAAATGAAGGAATCATTATGTATAATCACAAGTACATAAAATGAAGGAATCATTATGTATAATCACAAGTACATAAAACAAAGAAGGAATCATTATGTATAATCACAAGCACATAAAATGAAGGAATCATTATGTATAATCACAAGTACATAAAATGAAGGAATCATTATGCATAATCACAAGCACATAAAATGAAGGAATCATTATGTATAATCACAAGTACATAAAATGAAGGAATCATTATGTATAATCACAAGTACATAAAATGAAGGAATCATTATGTATAATCACAAGTACATAAAATGAAGGAATCATTATGTATAATCACAAGTACATAAAATGAAGGAATCATTATGTATAATCACAAGTACATAAAACAAAGAAGGAATCATTATGTATAATCACAAGCACATAAAATGAAGGAATCATTATGTATAATCACAAGTACATAAAATGAAGGAATCATTATGTATAATCACAAGTACATAAAATGAAGGAATCATTATGTATAATCATAAGTACATAAAAAAAAGAAGGAATCATTATGTATAATCACAAGCCCATAAAATGAAGGAATCATTATGTATAATCACAAGTATATAAAATGAAGGAATCATTATGTATAATCACAAGTACATAAAATGAAGGAATCATTATGTATAATCACAAGTACATAAAATGAAGGAATCATTATGTATAATCACAAGTACATAAAATGAAGGAATCATTACGTATAATCACAAGTACATAAAATGAAGGAATCATTATGTATAATCACAAGTACATAAAATGAAGGAATCATTATGTATAATCACAAGTACATAAAATGAAGGAATCATTATGTATAATTACAAGTACATAAAACAAAGGCGGAATCATTATGTATAATCACAAGCACATAAAATGAAGGAATCATTATGTATAATCACAAGTACATAAAATGAAGGAATCATTATGTATAATCACAAGTACATAAAACAAAGAAGGAATCATTATGTATAATCACAAGCACATAAAATGAAGGAATCATTATGTATAATCACAAGTACATAAAATGAAGGAATCATTATGTATAATCACAAGCACATAAAACAAAGAAGGGATCATTATGTATAATCACAAGTACATAAAACAAAGAAGGAATCATTATGCATAATCACAAGCACATAAAATGAAGGAATCATTATGTATAATCACAAGTACATAAAATGAAGGAATCATTATGTATAATCACAAGTACATAAAATGAAGGAATCATTATGTATAATCACAAGTACATAAAATGAAGGAACCATTATGTATAATCACAAGTACATAAAATGAAGGAATCATTATGTATAATCACAAGTACATAAAATGAAGGAATCATTATGTATAATCACAAGTACATAAAATGAAGGAATCATTATGTATAATCACAAGTACATAAAATGAAGGAATCATTATGTATAATCACAAGTACATAAAATGAAGGAATCATTATGTATAATCACAAGTACATAAAATGAAGGAATCATTATGTATAATCACAAGTACATAAAATGAAGGAATCATTATGTATAATCACAAGTACATAAAATGAAGGAACCATTATGTATAATCACAAGTACATAAAACGAAGGAATCATTATGTATAATCACAAGTACATAAAATGAAGGAATCATTATGTATAATCACAAGTACATAAAATGAAGGAATCATTATGTATAATCACAAGTACATAAAATGAAGGAATCATTATGTATAATCACAAGTACATAAAATGAAGGAATCATTATGTATAATCACAAGTACATAAAATGAAGGAATCATTATGTATAATCACAAGTACATAAAACAAAGAAGGAATCATTATGTATAATCACAAGCACATAAAATGAAGGAATCATTATGTATAATCACAAGTACATAAAATGAAGGAATCATTATGTATAATTACAAGTACATAAAACAAAGAAGGAATCGTTATGTATAATCACAAGTACATAAAATGAAGGAATCATTATGTATAATCACAAGTACATAAAACGAAGGAATCATTATGTATAATCACAAGTACATAAAACAAAGAAGGAATCATTATGAATAATCACAAGCACATAAAATGAAGGAATCATTATGTATAATCACAAGTACATAAAATGAAGGAATCATTATGTATAATCACAAGCACATAAAATGAAGGAATCATTATGTATAATCACAAGTACATAAAATGAAGGAACCATTATGTATAATCACAAGTACATAAAACGAAGGAATCATTATGTATAATCTCAAGTACATAAAACAAAGGAATCATTATGTATAATCACAAGCACATAAAATGAAGGAATCATTATGTATAATCACAAGTACATAAAATGAAGGAATCATTATGTATAATCACAAGTACATAAAAAGAAGGAATCATTATGTATAATCACAAGCACATAAAATGAAGGAATCATTATGTATAATCACAAGTACATAAAATGAAGGAATCATTATGTATAATCACAAGTACATAAAACAAAGAAGGAATCATTATGCATAATCACAAGCACATAAAATGAAGGAATCATTATGTATAATCACAAGTACATAAAATGAAGGAATCATTATGTATAATCACAAGTACATAAAACAAAGAAGGAATCATTATGTATAATCACAAGCACATAAAATGAAGGAATCATTATGTATAATCACAAGTACATAAAATGAAGGAATCATTATGTATAATCACAAGCACATAAAACAAAGAAGGGATCATTATGTATAATCACAAGTACATAAAATGAAGGAATCATTATGTATAATCACAAGTACATAAAATGAAGGAATCATTATGTATAATCACAAGTACATAAAATGAAGGAATCATTATGTATAATCACAAGTACATAAAATGAAGGAATCATTATGTATAATTACAAGTACATAAAACAAAGAAGGAATCATTATGTATAATCACAAGTACATAAAATGAAGGAATCATTATGTATAATCACAAGTACATAAAACAAAGAAGGGATCATTATGTATAATCACAAGTACATAAAACAAAGAAGGAATCATTATGTATAATCACAAGCACATAAAATGAAGGAATCATTATGTATAATCACAAGTACATAAAATGAAGGAATCATTATGTATAATCACAAGTACATAAAATGAAGGAATCATTATGTATAATCACAAGTACATAAAATGAAGGAATCATTATGTATAATCACAAGTACATAAAATGAAGGAATCATTATGTATAATCACAAGTACATAAAATGAAGGAATCATTATGTATATTTACAAGTACATAAAACAAAGAAGGAATCGTTATGTATAATCACAAGCACATAAAATGAAGGAATCATTATGTATAATCACAAGTACATAAAATGAAGGAATCATTATGTATAATCACAAGTACATAAAATGAAGGAATCATTATGTATAATCATAAGTACATAAAACAAAGGCGGAATCATTATGTATAATCACAAGCACATAAAATGAAGGAATCATTATGTATAATCACAAGTACATAAAATGAAGGAATCATTATGTATAATCACAAGTACATAAAATGAAGGAATCATTATGTATAATCACAAGTACATAAAATGAAGGAATCATTATGTATAATCATTATGTATAATCACAAGTACATAAAACAAAGGAATCATTATGTATAATCACAAGCACATAAAATGAAGGAATCATTATGTATAATCACAAGTACATAAAATGAAGGAATCATTATGTATAATTACAAGTACATAAAACAAAGAAGGAATCATGTATAATCACAAGCACATAAAATGAAGGAATCATTCTGTATAATCACAAGTACATAAAATGAAGGAATCATTATGTATAATCACAAGCACATAAAACAAAGAAGGGATCATTATGTATAATCACAAGCACATAAAATGAAGGAATCATTATGTATAATCACAAGTACATAAAATGAAGGAATCATTATGTATAATCACAAGTACATAAAATGAAGGAATCATTATGTATAATCACAAGTACATAAAATGAAGGAATCATTATGTATAATCACAAGTACATAAAATGAAGGAATCATTATGTATAATCACAAGTACATAAAATGAAGGCGGAATCATTATGTATAATCACAAGCACATAAAATGAAGGAATCATTATGTATAATCATAAGTACATAAAATGAAGGAATCATTATGTATAATCACAAGTACATAAAATGAAGGAATCATTATGTATAATTACAAGTACATAAAACAAGGAAGGAATCATGTATAATCACAAGTACATAAAATGAAGGAATCATTATGTATAATCACAAGCACATAAAACAAAGAAGGGATCATTATGTATAATCACAAGTACATAAAACAAAGAAGGAATCATTATGCATAATCACAAGCACATAAAATGAAGGAATCATTATGTATAATCACAAGTACATAAAATGAAGGAATCATTATGTATAATCACAAGTACATAAAATGAAGGAATCATTATGTATAATCACAAGTACATAAAATGAAGGAATCATTATGTATAATCACAAGTACATAAAATGAAGGAATCATTATGTATAATCACAAGTACATAAAATGAAGGCGGAATCATTATGTATAATCACAAGCACATAAAATGAAGGAATCATTATGTATAATCATAAGTACATAAAACAAAGGCGGAATAATTATGTATAATGACAAGCACATAAAATGAAGGAATCATTATGTATAATCACAAGTACATAAAATGAAGGAATCATTATGTATAATTACAAGTACATAAAACAAAGAAGGAATCGTTATGTATAATCACAAGCACATAAAATGAAGGAATCATTATGTATAATCACAAGTACATAAAATGAAGGAATCATTATGTATAATCACAAGTACATAAAATGAAGGCGGAATCATTATGTATAATCACAAGCACATAAAATGAAGGAATCATTATGTATAATCATAAGTACATAAAACAAAGGCGGAATCATTATGTATAATCACAAGCACATAAAATGAAGGAATCATTATGTATAATCACAAGTACATAAAATGAAGGAATCATTATGTATAATTACAAGTACATAAAACAAAGAAGGAATCATGTATAATCACAAGCACATAAAATGAAGGAATCATTATGTATAATCACAAGTACATAAAATGAAGGAATCATTATGTATAATTACAAGTACATAAAACAAAGAAGGAATCGTTATGTATAATCACAAGCACATAAAATGAAGGAATCATTATGTATAATCACGAATACATAAAATGAAGGAATCATTATGTATAATCGCAAGTACATAAAACAAAGAAGGAATCATTATGTATAATCACAAGCACATAAAATGAAGGAATCATTATGTATAATCACAAGTACATAAAATGAAGGAATCATTATGTATAATCACAAGCACATAAAATGAAGGAATTATTAGGTATAATCACAAGTACATAAAACGAAGAAAGAATCATTATGTATAATCGCAAGCACATAAAACGAAAAAGGAGTCATTATGTATAATCACAAGCACATAAAACGAAGAAGGAATCATTATGTATAATCACAAGTACATAAAACAAAGAAGCAATCATTATGTATAATCGCAAGCACATAAAATGAAGAAGGAATCATTATGTATAATCACAAGTACATAAAACAAAGAAGGAATCATTATGTATAATCACAAGTACATAAAACAAAGAAGGAATCATTATGTATAATTGCAAGCACATAAAACAAAGAAGGAATCATTATATATAATCACAAGCACATACTACGAAGAAGGAATCATTATGTATAATCACAAGCACATACTATGAAGAAAGAATTGTTATATATAATCACAAGCACATACTATGAAGAAGGGATCATTATATATTATCACAAGCACATAACACGAAGATGGAATTGTTATGCATAATCACAAGCACATACTATATAGTTTGGAGCAGTTTGTTAGGACAATATACGACAAGGGAAAGTAGTGGAAAGGTGAGGCGGGTATTCAGAGGTTGTTTGGATGAATTGAATATGGTACTGGATAAGGTTAATATGGATCCTGCATCCAGTATGGATGGTATGGGTTATGAAGTATATAGGAAATTAAAAGTAGGGTAGAAGGTGTTATTATTAGATATGTTTAATGACTGGATACAAAATGGTGTACGAGGAGATGATTAAATGTTAATGGAAAAAGAAAGAAGAAAATACTAAAATTAAAAAATTGGAGTCCTATATCTTTAAAATAATATGGATTGCAAGATTTTTATGAAAGTATTAGAGGTTTGGTTTAATTATGTTTTTGAATGAAGTTTTGGTGGTGGTGGGTATTTTTGGTGCTAAGGGGCCAGTATAGTCAGGATTTATTAATATTAGTGAGAGAAATGGTGGATGATATTTTATTTAGAGGAAGGGATGTAAGATTGTTTGTAAGAGATATTAGAAAAGCATTTGCTTGTGTAAGTCATGAATGTTTATGGAATATTATGAAAGTCACTTGTCACTGAAACAAACAAACTCAGAAGCTTAATAAAATCCACCTAAACCAAGTTTGTGGCAAAATTAGCTACTGAAGCCAAGGCCAGTCACAAGGCCTTTTTTATTTATGTTCATAATCCCTAAAGTAGAATGCAGCAATGCTCTGAGCTGATTATGAATGATGTACCTACACTGAGGCTGAAGATATAGTGAACATTTTGGCTGATGACTTTACCTCTAACCTTACTCCTCTCTCCCCTCCATTTGGTCCTGAAGATGTATCTGAAACTGGCTCGCCTCCAACTATCACACAACAACATGTACTAAAAGTGCTATCAAAAGCTAAAAATACTGGACTGATGGAGCCTGACAATATCCCTGGATTCATCTCAAATAGCACGAAGCTCAATTTAGTCACAACCGTAACATCAATGTCCAATCTCAGGCTCCATACAGGTTTTGTAACAAGCAAATGGAGAACAGCTACAGTCATCCCCCTGCATAAGGGAGAACCTTCCACATACCCAGGCAATTACAAATCCATAAATCTGACCAGCCTAGTATGAAAAGCTATGGAAAGACTTATCATGGAACTAATCAATCAGGACATAGGGAACCTCTAAACACTGAGTCAGTCTCAGTTTGGATTCATCAAGGGCAAGTCATGCTTACTCATGTGGGATTGTGTCTAGAGGGTAAGGTTTTGGTCATGGCTATGAATGTGTGTGTGTGTGTGTGTGTGGGGGTATAATGACTGATTCAGTTTTGGGTTTTGTGTTAATGTAAAGTTTGTTTTTTCAAGGTTTTTTTTTTTTTTGTTAATTTTGTAAGTGTGTATATATTATAGATAGTGTAAATATTGTTAAAAATGTAAAATAAAATAGCCTTTCTGTTTTTTCAACAAATGCCATGGGATCTTTTACATACACCTCAGCTACCACCAACTCATACAGATGGGACCTTGGCTTAATGTCTCCTCTGAAGGATGACATATCCAGGAATGCATCAACCCTTGTATGCTGCTCTGCGGTATTAGTACTGGGAAATAAATCCAAGTATCTGGTATGGGAATAGAACTCAGACCCTTCTGATCATCCATCACCAGAAACACATGTCATAGTTGTAGAGTCAATAACACTGCACTGCATTGCATCTGCACCAAAACTAAATGGAATAATCAGTTACAATTCCAGCTTAATGTATTGACTTAATAGGAATACAGTAAAATGCCAAGTTTTTAAAACATACCAAATTGCTGACAAGATTGCACTCATGTGGGCAGAAACACTCTCAGAACTCCAAGTTGCAAAATTAGTGGGAAGGGAATAAACAAACTGAAAAGTCACATAGAAGGCAAAATGAAAACATCATGCTGGTGAGAAGGCATACCTAGAAACACAATAACAGCATGATGTGCGCATAATGACATAAAGCAGAATACAGTGATTTATGAGTAACAAAATGCCTAACTAGTGGTGGAATGAACAATGTATTCAGGGTGACTCTGGATATGAAAACCATTAATTTAAAGGTAATAAAAACTGATTTTTGCGTAACATGGATGGTACTCAGGAACTTCCAAGATGGATGCACACTGATCAACAGCTTAACTTCAGCTCTCCCAGTATGAAAACAAAAACTGAAAAACAACAGACACCGATACTGTCAGCTTGGGTAAAATTAAGTCACTGGCTAGTAAGTACCACACCTAGATGCCAGCAAAGAAGAAACTAAGAGAACCTGAAAGAAAATCAACTAGGAAAAGGTGAAGAAAAAACACTGACTGGAAAAAATCCTGAAGCTGTTCAGCAAAAAGCAATTCAAGCTCCAGAGGTGGTGCAAAACATATCTTCCAGTAATGTAGATGAAAAAATAAGTCAAATGCCATTATGGTCATTCCTATCCAATGACCAAAATATCCTGTCTGTCCACAAACCTATCAAATCAGCTGAGTATTTTCTGTATTTGCACCATATTGCTAAGGCCTGGAACTCCTTATCTCTATCCAGTAGGTCAATACCCTCCCTCCCAGCCTTCAAAACCATTCTGAAGGACATCCGAGCCAAAAGCTGCCTCTATTCTTGATCAACACCAGGATAAACTGTATCCCTAAATGTAGAAAAATATCTATTCATGCCTTACCTCCCCTTATTCTCCCTTCACTCACTTCCTTACTTCTGTCAATTTCTCTCCTCTGGCTTTCTCTCTAAATATATCATAAGCCTGTTTTCTCTCACTTCATATTTGCAATTCCTGTTTGTATTACACTAACTTACCATTAATTATTCTATAAACTGGCTGAAATTTCTCCAACCATTAAATCATTGTCATATAACTAAAGCTTTCATATTATGTCTAATTTGGTATAATTACTTAAACTGCATTTGTTTTATGTATTATTTTTAAAGACTGTAAAATTATTGTTCTTAAAATGTTTTGTAATACTTTGAAGATTTTCTCCCTGGACATTCAATGAAAATTGGCTCCTACCCAGTTGGATTTTACCAGTAATCAAATGTCAACAAATAAATAAATAAATAATTAAAATAAATGAAACACTGAAGGAGTACATCAACTCAGATAACAAAGGAAAAATGGAAAAAGCTTTAAACAGATATTTTGATGAACTGATAAACTTCAAAAATCAGAGGTCAAAATAAAGAAAAGGTTGATTGAGTATGAGACTGCTCAAGAAGAGATGTTGCAAAAAATTGTAAAATTAGAGGACAGCGCACATAGGGAAATATGGAATTTTCTGCTGTACCAGAGAAACTAGAAGGAACAGACTGTATTAATTTTATGGAGGCATAAGTAATCAACTGGACTGGTATTCCACAGCAAGAACTGTTAATTGAAAGGGTGTGCTGTGTGTATGCTCCAAATATGGCCATAAGAAAGCAGCCAAGATCTTTATTATAAAGATGCAAACCTACCAGTAGAAAGAGTTGATCCTGACAAAATCATGGCAAAAGGGCAAAGTATTAAAAGTTGGAGACAGTAGAGTGTTTGTGGAAAATTATTACTCACTTTACAGCAGGCAGAAGAGAAACAAATATATTCCAGTAATCAGGAAATGTTGAAAGATGTGTGAGATTCAAGCTGTTGTATCCAGCTGTCTTCAGAATATTTTTGTTGGAGGATCAAAGTAATTTTTTGATGTAGAACAAGCTAAGGAAGAAATGCAAACGTTTGTCTAACATTGAACTGCTGCTTTTTGGGGCTGTGCACTTGCTGTACTTGCAAGGGTTTGTCTTGTTTGCTAACAAAAAGTAAACCATGAAGCAGAAAGGGACTCTACTTGTTACTCTGCTTATAATAAAGCACATGGAGAGACTTTGCCAGTGAAGTCTTTTCCAATCTTCCCAAGGAATATGCTTGAGAGACAGAACTAAGCACAGGAGTTGATCACAAGAATCAGGAGTACCTTGGACTTGAACCAGAATCTGGAACTGGGAGATGGAGATGAACAGGAAGAAGACCAGCAACATGGAAAATAGTGAATAAATGTGAGACTGCAAAGCATCAATTTGCATTTGTGAAATACGGCTGTATTAGAATAAGTGGAAAAAGTGGACTTTTGTTGAGTTTGTTAAACTTGTTAGGAAATAGAAAGCATTTGCTTCACTTCATGCCATTAATGTTTGGAAAGACTCTAAGGACAGGGGAAGAAGAATTCAAAAGGTAACTGCAAGTAAAAAATGCTGTTCTTAACAGTATTTCTATGAAACTTTTCACAACATAAATTACATATTTTATAGTAAACTATTTTAGTCATTCTTGCATGTGATAAAGTTACTAATGTGAACAGATGTCTTTTTTCTTCCTCTTCTCTTTCTTTCATCTTTTTTGTTATTAAGAAATGCAGGCATTACAGTGTAAAAAGATAAAAAAGCTAGACAAAAGTATGTTTAAATAAATAGGCTGTAATATTGGGTTGTTGAGGTGGGGGATCAGTTGAAAAACTACAGATCATAATATATGTAGAGATAGGTTTTCTCTTATTTCAAAATAGGTGAATGTCTGGATTGAGTGGAAACAAGTAAATATGAGAACACTGGATACAATGAAAAGTTTCCCTTTAGCATTAAATGTTTCTTGTCTTTCAGGCTGCAGCTGATGACTACATTTTCTTTTTTGTCTTATGTTTCTAAAGAGATATACTGACAATAAAGCAATAAAAGACAGAACACTGGTTTCTTCAAGACTAAAAGTTAATGATTTCTGAAAGCATGTCAGTTGTCTAAACTTCTGGGAGTGGGGATAAAGATAAAATTTAACAGACATCAATCTGTGAAACACAGGCTATAACGTGTCTTAGCATGGATAACCTCAGTTTCAGGTTAATTATGGCCTATGTTAGCAACTGGCTATTTGGAGCAAATGTTCCTATTGAGAGGGATAAACTTCATTATTTGAAGATGTGCATAGTTATGTATGTTTGTATTAAGTTAATAGGTTATGGTGGTATTCTGGGGGTGTGTTTGTTTGTTTGGTTTCAGGGTTTTTATTAAAATAAAAAGTCTTGTAAAATGTAGCATAGGTTCCAATGTTGATGACAAGAACAACTATATAAAGGATTAAGCTACCAAACCTTAATGGATGCGTGGATCACAAAAGCTGGAAATAGACATTAAAAAACACTACCATATATAATAGATAAGAATAATGACTTCTTACCATAATGACAGCACTTTCCATAATATCTTGGAATGTGAATGGTCTCACAGGTATAGACAAAAAGGAAAGAATAATTAATTATTTTACAAAAGGCATAATGCAACCAGCAATACTACAGGAGACACATGTGGAAAGAACTGAGCATGTAAATTTGATGAAGAAAGGATTTCAGAATGGATATTTTGCAGAATATCAGGGACAAATGAAAAGAGGAGTAGTGATATTTATTTTCAGAGGAGCTCTGGTAGTGATAGAAGAGAGGGAAAAATATAATGATGGCAGGTTTGTGTTAGTAAGGATCTACTGGTAAGGGATAAGGACTACACTGACAGGTATTTATATTCCACCTAAAACTGTTATTATGGAGCTTATAAAACTGGGAGAAATAATCAGCTTTTAACAGGGAACATTACTTACAGATAGGGACTGTAATTTGATTTGTAACATTGAGGATGGATGTACATGGGGGCCTAGAAGTGAAAATATAACAAAACAGGGTAGATTTCTGAAGAAACTTATAAAAATGCTTGGTATGATAGATGTGAATTCAATACTTGGTACTCAGAGAGAATATTATTCCCAAGGGACAATAACTGGGCTAAACTAGACAGACAGTGAAAAAAGAGAGGAACTTAAGGAAAGGATAGTGGAAATTATCCATAAGCTATTAGGTAAAATAGAAAGTATTCTAGAAGTTATAGCTAGTGAGCAGGATAAAATGAAGTGGAGTTTAAAAATCGAGTAGAAATAAAAGAAAAAGAGATCTGGTTAAGAAGTAGTAAGAATTATTTAGAGGGGCTGACAAAGTTTAAAGTATTACAAAATAAGAGGAATTTCATAGAACAACAAGTGACGCCATTGCAAAGTGCTAAAGAGAAAATAAGGGAGTGCCTGATTAATATGCATGAGTTTAGAAAGGTTGCTGTTAAGCAGCTGTTTTTTGATAATAACTCCAGAGCATACCAACTTCTGGCACAACAACTTAAGTAATACAAAATAAAAAGGATTGTTGCCAAACATAGGGAGCCTATAACAAGAAAAATAATCATAGATCCTGTAGAGGTATTAGACATATTTTGGAAATTTTATGAAAATTTGTATAAAACAAAGAACTGACAAAATCAAGAAAAGGCACAAATGGAAATATTTATAGAAGACTTAAATATAACAAGCTTAGAGGTAGATGAGGCTCAACAGCTAATAATTAAGACAAGAGGAGATGAGATAAAAATGGTGAAGTATGACCAATCTGCCGGAACGTCTACAGGCATAGATGGTATTCTGGTAGAAGTTTGGATGCTATGAGGGAAGACAGTGATAAAGATCTGGAAGGTTTTATTTATCAGTATTATAAAAGGAGGGGAGGCACTAACATATTGGCAAAAAGCTATGGTGGTTGTAATATCTAGAGATGGGATAGACTCATCTGATCCAACTTCAGATGAGCCCATTTCAGTTTTAAAACATGATTGTCTTTCTGTCTATAATGGCTAAATGAATGACAAAGGTGATGCCAAAATTGAAAGATATGGACCAAAGGGGTTGGTGTGTGTGTGTGTGTGTGTGTGTGTGTGTGTGTGTGTGTATGTGGGGGGGGGCAGACATTTCCCAACATTAATAGAACAATGAGGATGCAGTGAGAAGCAGAATGCAGCAAAATAATGCTGTCATTGGTGGGTCTTGATTGGCAAAAAACATTTGTGAGAGTAAGCTTGGAGTTTTATGAGTAGGGCAATATAAGCATTTGCATTTCCTGATACAATAATAAGGTTAATTAGAATGACATATGAGGGATCAGAGACAAAAATCAAAGTGTGAGGGTTCTTCTCCAAGAACTTGTGCCTGAACAGATAAACCAGGCAGGGGTGTCCTCTTTGTTCTTTGGTATTTGCATTATATTTATAACCATTGGCTAAGAAAATAAGGGACTCAGAAATTCAAGGATATAATTGGTATGGTGTTCAAGAAAAGTTGGCTTCATTTGCAGATCATATTATCTTGTACCTGAGGGGACCAAAAGGGATATCTCACTGTTATTGAATAATATGAGACTGTTCTGTTTTTTCATTGGGGGGGGTATAAAATTAATGAAGATAAAACAAATCCTATAGTTATAAACTATGTACCCACACATGAATTGGCTCAGCAATGCCTGTATTTATTGGGACATGATTAAACAAATATTTAACAGTATAGATTAAAACTGATTCTGTCATAGCAGCTAAGGATATGTGGGAAGAGACTAAACAAAAGATATTATAAAAAATAAGAAGATGGAAATTCTTGCCTGTGGATATGGATAGCAAAATAAAAGAAGTAAAATGTTTCTAGTCCTGTGGATAGTAATTAATAAAAAGTTAAAGATTTTATTTGAGAAGGGAAGAGGGCAAGAGCTAAGTGGGATAATTTGATCCTCTCAATAGAACAAGAGGTTTAGGATTACTATATCTGAAGGAATGTTTTAGAGGTACATAGTTAAGGCTGTTATACATAACACAAACAGAAAGCTGCAATTCATTGTGGAAAGGGAGACTCCAAAGATTTTTCCTCAGGCAAATAGCAAATATTGGAGATGTAATAGGGAAGAAAGACACATGGGAGCATATGTTCTCAGAGTGTAGTGAATTGGCAGACTTTAAGAATTCCCTGTAGGGGGCGTGGCTTAGCATGAGCCTTGAGTAGCAGCACTTTCTTTCAGCTCTGCCTTATCATATCTTTTCTGACAGGAATTTTTTCTTTTAACTAACTAAAAAATATTTTTTTATATATTTGGTTTCTTCTAATAGTCTAGTTAGTTAGTATTATAATATTTTTTAATTTTTTTTAATTTTTCCTGTCAAATATTAAGAGATTAGCTTCTGGCATTTGTTATCAGCATGAGCTTCACAAAATACTCTCATCAGGACTCAGCAGTAAAAAAAGAGTTTCAAACTCTTTTAACCACTATTCAGGAACTATCAAAAAAAATTGACAAAATGGACATGAAGATTGATGCTTTTAAAGAAAATACTTCTCACTAAATTGAAACTTTACATCAAGACCTAAAACAGCAGAAGAAACAAATTACTGGTATTGAGTCATCTCTAAGCGACATGGATACTAGAACACAACAAAATGAACATAATTTAGAATTTCTTCTAAAAGAAAATACCCTGCTTCAATCAAAAATAAATGATCTAGAAAATAGATCTCATAGAAATAACATCAGAATCTTTAGGTTACCTGACAATATAGAAGAAAATAATATAGAAAAATTCTTAACCTCATGGATTCCAGAAATTTTACAACTACCTGAAGCACTTTCTTTTGGTATAGAAAGAGTCCACAGGTACTTGTCTACGTCAAAGACTACCAGAAGCAACTCCTCAAAATCAGTAATAATTAAATTTTTATCTACTCATGATAAAGAAATAGTTTTGAAAACTGCTTGGTCTATGTCACCTATCAAATACAAAGAAAACACCATACATTTCGACAATGACTACTTTACTTCTGTTATAACTAAAAGGAAACTTTTTTTACCATTACTTAAAGAACTTAAAAAAAGCACAAATAAAGTCTCACCTGCTTTTTCCAGCAAGGTTGAGAATCTTCCTTCAAGATGCTCCGAAGATATTTGAGGAACTAGACACAGCTATCAAATATATAAAATCAAACAAAATACTGGAAAAAAATAGATGAAATGGACTGGGCTAGTCCAAGCCTTAAGAGAACTGCTGAAAATAACACCTGGAAAACAGTAGAACACAAGAAGAAGCTCAAAAAATAATGTTCTGCATCAAGGAATTTATATTCCTTTCTTTTTTTTCTTCACAAATGATTTTTCTCATGACCCAGTAGTCAAGGAAAATGAAAACGGTTCAACATATGAGTGTTGTTATATTTGTTATTATATAGTATTTCTAGTTTGCATTTCCATTGATTTATATTAGCTATTAGTATCTTGTATTATTCTATAACTTTAATAATAGTATTTAGTTGTTTTAGCCTTAGCTTTCATTATTAATCCATATAATCTATATCCTATCTAAACTAACACTATAATATATTCTATATACTAAAGGATAGAACATCTATTTATTGTTGCTAGTTTGAATATATTTCTGACTACAGTAATTGCACTAGTTTAATTTTGTTTTCTTTCATTGATATTAAGTAGCTATATTTTGATTTAACTTTATTCTAAGAGTTCTTTTGGCTGTATTTACTCTTTATTTAGTTAAACTAGTGCAGGTACTAATTGTTTTAAGTTTATTCTTCCCATAGTCTTTATGCCCTTTTGATTATAAGTTTTACTTTTATGTCTCTGAATGGCTGTAGGAATTGTGTGTTACAGGAGCTGTTGATGATTTATTTCTGTTGTCTCACTGCCATGTTTCTGCCTGATTGCCTGCTTTAGTTAAAGTAATTGAGTCTGTGTGTTTATTTGTAGTACTGGGAAGCATAATCCTTATTTATTTTGTGATAATATGATTGTTTTTCTTGTTGTTTGATTGGACTTGATGTTATTTTTGGATGTTTTGTTGTGTGTCACTGTGATGGTCTGGTTAAGCCCCATTCGTTGGTGGCTTTGGGTTTATAGTGGACTTGCACACATGGTGGTTTAAAAAGTTATTTCTTTTCCCCTTTCTCTCTCCATTTTTTCTTTTTTTTCTCTTTTTTTCCCTTCAGTGCCTTGGCTTGAGGAAATGAAGGCTTCGGTGAACTGCTGATATGTCTCGAGAGGCTCTAGAGACAGCTGAAGCCCTCAGATGTTGTCTCTTCTGCTTGCAGTTTCCCACTGAAAGTTTGGAGCTGTCTGAAACATCTATGACTCGGATGTATAGACACACACACACACCTTTGAGCAATTCCTTTGACCAACATGACGTCACCTTTAGCTTGTTGGTCCCTTTTGAATGGTAGGAACGGTATCCTTCTTTTCCTCGTACTAAGCAATAAGATGTACATTGTCCTGCCCCCTCCAAAAAGGTAAAACCTTCACGAATCCCTTTATAAAGACTTCATTTCTGCAAGATATATTGTACGTTAACACAGGAAGTAACTGATCTGTTAGCTTATTTAATAGATTAAAAGGGCCGACAAAGTAAAGCTAATTCAGCTTTCTTTTCATTATAGTTGATTGCTATATGTGTATTAGTGTTATGCAGTTCGTAGATGTAAAACATTTACATAGCAGTTTTTAAAAAAAAAAGTGCTTGCATGTTACTAGAGTCTAGTCTATGAAACAAGGTTTCATTTTATTTAATATTTAACTTCAAATTACTTTAATGCCATTTTATTTACACGTTACTCTTCATATTCTCCTGAAATGTGTTAATGACATGACATGCTTTAAAGACTAGTGAAATTTATGCCATCTACTTTGTTGCAGCTTTTATAATTTGCTTAGAGTTCTTAAGTTAAGCAGATTAGACTCATTTTAAATATTTGTCTGTTTATACATATATTTGTATTTTTATACATGTGCATGCATATTGATGAAGTAGGAAGGGAGGGTGGGAATGGAGAAGATGAGTAAAAGGGAAACAAGTTTTGTTGTTGTTCTGCTATATATTACAATGTGGGCACAGCTTTACTTAAAGAGTTTTTTTGTTGTTCTGCTATATATTACAATGTGGGTACAGCTTTAGTTAAAGAGTTTTGTGGTTCTTCTGCTATATATTACAATGTGGGTACAGCTTTAGTTAAAGAGTTTTGTTGTTCTTCTGCTATATATTACAATGTGGGTACAGCTTTAGTTAAAGAGTTTTGTTGTTCTGCTATATATTACAATGTGGGTACAGCTTTAGTTAAAGAGTTTTGTTGTTGTTCTGCTATATATTACAGTGTGGGTGCAGCTTTAGTTAAAGAGTTTTGTTGTTGTTCTGCTCAATATTACAATGTGGGTATAGCTTTAGTTAAAGAGTTTTGTTGTTCTTCTGCTATATATTACAATGTGGGTACAGCTTTAGTTAAAGAGTTTTGTTGTTCTTCTGCTATATATTACAATGTGGGTACAGCTTTAGTTAAAGAGTTTTGTTGTTCTTCTGCTATATATTACAATGTGGGTACAGCTTTAGTTAAAGAGTTTTGTTGTTCTTCTGCTATATATTACAATGTGGGTACAGCTTTAGTTAAAGAGTTTTGTTGTTCTTCTGCTATA
The DNA here is from genome assembly GCF_019279795.1 of Protopterus annectens. Taxonomy (NCBI): domain Eukaryota; kingdom Metazoa; phylum Chordata; order Ceratodontiformes; family Protopteridae; genus Protopterus; species Protopterus annectens. The sequence continues at coordinate 1,932,670,923 of NC_056743.1, read as the reverse complement.
TATTACAATGTGGGTACAGCTTTAGTTAAAGAGTTTTGTTGTTCTTCTGCTATATATTACAATGTGGGTACAGCTTTAGTTAAAGAGTTTTGTTGTTCTTCTGCTATATATTACAATGTGGGTACAGCTTTAGTTAAAGAGTTTTGTTGTTCTTCTGCTATATATTACAATGTGGGTACAGCTTTAGTTAAAGAGTTTTGTTGTTCTTCTGCTATATATTACAATGTGGGTACAGCTTTAGTTAAAGAGTTTTGTTGTTCTTCTGCTATATATTACAATGTGGGTACAGCTTTAGTTAAAGAGTTTTGTTGTTCTTCTGCTATATATTACAATGTGGGTACAGCTTTAGTTAAAGAGTTTTGTTGTTCTTCTGCTATATATTACAATGTGGGTACAGCTTTAGTTAAAGAGTTTTGTTGTTCTTCTGCTATATATTACAATGTGGGTACAGCTTTAGTTAAAGAGTTTTGTTGTTCTTCTGCTATATATTACAATGTGGGTACAGCTTTAGTTAAAGAGTTTTGTTGTTCTTCTGCTATATATTACAATGTGGGTACAGCTTTAGTTAAAGAGTTTTGTTGTTCTTCTGCTATATATTACAATGTGGGTACAGCTTTAGTTAAAGAGTTTTGTTGTTCTTCTGCTATATATTACAATGTGGGTACAGCTTTAGTTAAAGAGTTTTGTTGTTCTTCTGCTATATATTACAATGTGGGTACAGCTTTAGTTAAAGAGTTTTGTTGTTCTGCTATATATTACAATGTGGGTACAGCTTTAGTTAAAGAGTTTTGTTGTTCTTCTGCTATATATTACAATGTGGGTACAGCTTTAGTTAAAGAGTTTTGTGGTTCTTCTGCTATATATTACAATGTGGGTACAGCTTTAGTTAAAGAGTTTTGTTGTTCTTCTGCTATATATTACAATGTGGGTACAGCTTTAGTTAAAGAGTTTTGTTGTTCTTCTGCTATATATTACAATGTGGGTACAGCTTTAGTTAAAGAGTTTTGTTGTTCTTCTGCTATATATTACAATGTGGGTACAGCTTTAGTTAAAGAGTTTGTTGTTCTTCTGCTATATATTACAATGTGGGTACAGCTTTAGTTCAAGAGTTTTGTTGTTCTTCTGCTATATATTACAATGTGGGTACAGCTTTAGTTAAAGAGTTTTGTTGTTCTTCTGCTATATATTACAATGTGGGTACAGCTTTAGTTAAAGAGTTTTGTTGTTCTTCGGCTATATATTACAATGTGGGTACAGCTTTAGTTAAAGAGTTTTGTTGTTCTTCTGCTATATATTACAATGTGGGTACAGCTTTAGTTAAAGAGTTTTGTTGTTCTTCTGCTATATATTACAATGTGGGTACAGCTTTAGTTAAAGAGTTTTGTTGTTCTTCTGCTATATATTACAATGTGGGTACAGCTTTAGTTAAAGAGTTTTGTTGTTCTTCTGCTATATATTACAATGTGGGTACAGCTTTAGTTAAAGAGTTTTGTTGTTCTTCTGCTATATATTACAATGTGGGTACAGCTTTAGTTAAAGAGTTTTGTTGTTCTTCTGCTATATATTACAATGTGGGTACAGCTTTAGTTAAAGAGTTTTGTTGTTCTTCTGCTATATATTACAATGTGGGTACAGCTTTAGTTAAAGAGTTTTGTTGTTCTTCTGCTATATATTACAATGTGGGTACAGCTTTAGTTAAAGAGTTTTGTTGTTCTTCTGCTATATATTACAATGTGGGTACAGCTTTAGTTAAAGAGTTTTGTTGTTCTTCTGCTATATATTACAATGTGGGTACAGCTTTAGTTAAAGAGTTTTGTTGTTCTTCTGCTATATATTACAATGTGGGTACAGCTTTAGTTAAAGAGTTTTGTTGTTCTTCTGCTATATATTACAATGTGTGTACAGCTTTAATTCAAGAGTTTTGTTGTACTTCTGCTATATATTACAATGTGGGTACAGCTTTAGTTAAAGAGTTTTGTTGTTCTTCTGCTATATATTACAATGTGGGTACAGCTTTAGTTAAAGAGTTTTGTTGTTCTTCTGCTATATATTGCAATGTGGGTACAGCTTTATTTAAAGAGTTTTGTTGTTCTTCTGCTATATATTACAATGTGGGTACAGCTTTAGTTCAAGAGTTTTGTTGTACTTCTGCTATATATTACAATGTGGGTACAGCTTTAGTTAAAGAGTTTTGTTGTTCTTCTGCTATATATTACAATGTGGGTACAGCTTTAGTTCAAGAGTTTTGTTGTTCTTCTGCTATATATTACAATGTGGGTACAGCTTTAGTTCAAGAGTTTTGTTGTTCTTCTGCTATATATTACAATGTGGGTACAGCTTTAGTTAAAGAGTTTTGTTGTTCTGCTATATATTACAATGTGGGTACAGCTTTAGTTAAAGAGTTTTGTTGTTCTTCTGCTATATATTACAATGTGGGTACAGCTTTAGTTAAAGAGTTTTGTTGTTCTTCTGCTATATATTACAATGTGGGTACAGCTTTAGTTAAAGAGTTTTGTTGTTCTTCTGCTATATATTACAATGTGGGTACAGCTTTAGTTAAAGAGTTTTGTTGTTCTTCTGCTATATATTACAATGTGGGTACAGCTTTAGTTAAAGAGTTTTGTTGTTCTTCTGCTATATATTACAATGTGGGTACAGCTTTAGTTAAAGAGTTTTATTGTTCTTCTGCTATATATTACAATGTGGGTATAGCTTTAGTTAAAGAGTTTTATTGTTCTTCTGCTATATATTACAATGTGGGTACAGCTTTAGTTAAAGAGTTTTGTTGTTCTGCTATATATTACAATGTGGGTACAGCTTTAGTTAAAGAGTTTTGTTGTTTCTCCGCTATATATTACAATGTGGGTACAGCTTTAGTTAAAGAGTTTTGTTCTTCTGCTATATATTACAATGTGGGTACAGCTTTTGTTAAAGAGTTTTGTGGTTCTTCTGCTATATATTACAATGTGGGTAAAGCTTTAGTTAAAGAGTTTTGTGGTTCTTCTGCTATATATTACAGTGTGGGTACAGCTTTAGTTAAAGAGTTTTGTTGTTCTTCTGCTATATATTACAATGTGGGTACAGCTTTAGTTAAAGAGTTTTGTTGTTCTTCTGCTATATATTACAATGTGGGTACAGCTTTAGTTAAAGAGTTTTGTTGTTCTTCTGCTATATATTACAATGTGGGTACAGCTTTAGTTAAAGAGTTTTGTGGTTCTTCTGCTATATATTACAATGTGGGTACAGCTTTAGTTAAAGAGTTTTGTTGTTCTGCTATATATTACAGTGTGGGTACAGCTTTAGTTAGAGTTTTGTTGTTCTTCTTCTTCTATATATTACAATGTGGGTACAGCTTTAGTTAAAGACTTTTGTTGTTCTTCTGCTGTATATTACAATGTGGGTACAGCTTTAGTTAACAGGTTTTGTTGTTTATCTGCTATATATTACAATATGGGTATAGCTTTAGTTAAAGAGTTTTGTTGTTCTTCTGCTATATATTACAATGTGGGTACAGCTTTAGTTAAAGAGTTTTGTTGTTCTTCTGCTATATATTACAATGTGGGTACAGCTTTAGTTAAAGAGTTTTGTGGTTCTGCTATATATTACAATGTGGGTACAGCTTTAGTTAAAGAGTTTTGTGGTTCTTCTGCTATATATTACAATGTGGGTACAGCTTTAGTTAAAGAGTTTTGTGGTTCTTTGGCTATATATTACAATGTGGGTACAGCTTTAGTTAAAGAGTTTTGTGGTTCTTCTGCTATATATTACAATGTGGGTACAGCTTTAGTTAAAGAGTTTTGTTGTTCTTCTGCTATATATTACAATGTGGGTACAGCTTTAGTTAAAGAGTTTTGTTGTTCTTCTGCTATATATTACAATGTGGGTACAGCTTTAGTTAAAGAGTTTTGTTGTTCTGCTATATATTACAATGTGGGTACAGCTTTAGTTAAAGAGTTTTGTTGTTCTTCTGCTATATATTACAATGTGGGTACAGCTTTAGTTAAAGAGTTTTGTTGTTCTTCTGCTATATATTACAATGTGGGTACAGCTTTAGTTAAAGAGTTTTGTTGTTCTTCTGCTATATATTACAATGTGGGTACAGCTTTAGTTAAAGAGTTTTGTTGTTCTTCTGCTATATATTACAATGTGGGTACAGCTTTAGTTAAAGAGTTTTGTTGTTCTTCTGCTATATATTACAATGTGGGTACAGCTTTAGTTAAAGAGTTTTGTTGTTCTTCTGCTATATATTACAATGTGGGTACAGCTTTAGTTAAAGAGTTTTGTGGTTCTTCTGCTATATATTACAATGTGGGTACAGCTTTAGTTAAAGAGTTTTGTTGTTCTTCTGCTATATATTACAATGTGGGTATAGCTTTAGTTAAAGAGTTTTGTTGTTCTTCTGCTATATATTACAATGTGGGTACAGCTTTAGTTAAAGAGTTTTGTTGTTCTTCTGCTATATATTACAATGTGGGTACAGCTTTAGTTAAAGAGTTTTGTTGTTCTTCTGCTATATATTACAATGTGGGTACAGCTTTAGTTAAAGAGTTTTGTTGTTCTTCTGCTATATATTACAATGTGGGTACAGCTTTAGTTAAAGAGTTTTGTTGTTCTTCTGCTATATATTACAATGTGGGTACAGCTTTAGTTAAAGAGTTTTGTTGTTCTTCTGCTATATATTACAATGTGGGTACAGCTTTAGTTAAAGAGTTTTGTGGTTCTTCTGCTATATATTACAATGTGGGTACAGCTTTAGTTAAAGAGTTTTGTTGTTCTTCTGCTATATATTACAATGTGGGTACAGCTTTAGTTAAAGAGTTTTGTGGTTCTTCTGCTATATATTACAATGTGGGTACAGCTTTAGTTAAAGAGTTTTGTTGTTCTTCTGCTATATATTACAATGTGGGTACAGCTTTAGTTAAAGAGTTTTGTTGTTCTTCTGCTATATATTACAATGTGGGTACAGCTTTAGTTAAAGAGTTTTGTTGTTCTTCTGCTATATATTACAATGTGGGTACAGCTTTAGTTAAAGAGTTTTGTTGTTCTTCTGCTATATATTACAATGTGGGTACAGCTTTAGTTAAAGAGTTTTGTGGTTCTTCTGCTATATATTACAATGTGGGTACAGCTTTAGTTAAAGAGTTTTGTGGTTCTTCTGCTATATATTACAATGTGGGTACAGCTTTAGTTAAAGAGTTTTGTGGTTCTTCTGCTATATATTACAATGTGGGTACAGCTTTAGTTAAAGAGTTTTGTTGTTCTTCTGCTATATATTACAATGTGGGTACAGCTTTAGTTAAAGAGTTTTGTTGTTCTTCTGCTATATATTACAATGTGGGTACAGCTTTAGTTAAAGAGTTTTGTTGTTCTTCTGCTATATATTACAATGTGGGTACAGCTTTAGTTAAAGAGTTTTGTTGTTCTTCTGCTATATATTACAATGTGGGTACAGCTTTAGTTAAAGAGTTTTGTTGTTCTTCTGCTATATATTACAATGTGGGTACAGCTTTAGTTAAAGAGTTTTGTGGTTCTTCTGCTATATATTACAATGTGGGTACAGCTTTAGTTAAAGAGTTTTGTTGTTCTTCTGCTATATATTACAATGTGGGTACAGCTTTAGTTAAAGAGTTTTGTTGTTCTTCTGCTATATATTACAATGTGGGTACAGCTTTAGTTAAAGAGTTTTGTTGTTCTTCTGCTATATATTACAATGTGGGTACAGCTTTAGTTAAAGAGTTTTTTGGTTCTTCTGCTATATATTACAATGTGGGTACAGCTTTAGTTAAAGAGTTTTGTTGTTCTTCTGCTATATATTACAATGTGGGTACAGCTTTAGTTAAAGAGTTTTGTTGTGGTTCTTCTGCTATATATTACAATGTGGGTACAGCTTTAGTTAAAGAGTTTTGTTGTTCTTCTGCTATATATTACAATGTGGGTACAGCTTTAGTTAAAGAGTTTTGTTGTTCTTCTGCTATATATTACAATGTGGGTACAGCTTTAGTTAAAGAGTTTTGTTGTTCTTCTGCTATATATTACAATGTGGGTACAGCTTTAGTTAAAGAGTTTTGTTGTTCTTCTGCTATATATTACAATGTGGGTACAGCTTTAGTTAAAGAGTTTTGTGGTTCTTCTGCTATATATTACAATGTGGGTACAGCTTTAGTTAAAGAGTTTTGTTGTTCTTCTGCTATATATTACAATGTGGGTACAGCTTTAGTTAAAGAGTTTTGTGGTTCTTCTGCTATATATTACAATGTGGGTACAGCTTTAGTTAAAGAGTTTTGTTGTTCTTCTGCTATATATTACAATGTGGGTACAGCTTTAGTTAAAGAGTTTTGTGGTTCTTCTGCTATATATTACAATGTGGGTACAGCTTTAGTTAAAGAGTTTTGTTGTTCTTCTGCTATATATTACAATGTGGGTACAGCTTTAGTTAAAGAGTTTTGTTGTTCTTCTGCTATATATTACAATGTGGGTACAGCTTTAGTTAAAGAGTTTTGTTGTTCTTCTGCTATATATTACAATGTGGGTACAGCTTTAGTTAAAGAGTTTTGTTGTTCTTCTGCTATATATTACAATGTGGGTACAGCTTTAGTTAAAGAGTTTTGTGGTTCTTCTGCTATATATTACAATGTGGGTACAGCTTTAGTTAAAGAGTTTTGTGGTTCTTCTGCTATATATTACAATGTGGGTACAGCTTTAGTTAAAGAGTTTTGTGGTTCTTCTGCTATATATTACAATGTGGGTACAGCTTTAGTTAAAGAGTTTTGTGGTTCTTCTGCTATATATTACAATGTGGGTACAGCTTTAGTTAAAGAGTTTTGTGGTTCTTCTGCTATATATTACAATGTGGGTACAGCTTTAGTTAAAGAGTTTTGTTGTTCTTCTGCTATATATTACAATGTGGGTACAGCTTTAGTTAAAGAGTTTTGTTGTTCTTCTGCTATATATTACAATGTGGGTACAGCTTTAGTTAAAGAGTTTTGTGGTTCTTCTGCTATATATTACAATGTGGGTACAGCTTTAGTTAAAGAGTTTTGTTGTTCTTCTGCTATATATTACAATGTGGGTACAGCTTTAGTTAAAGAGTTTTGTGGTTCTTCTGCTATATATTACAATGTGGGTACAGCTTTAGTTAAAGAGTTTTGTTGTTCTTCTGCTATATATTACAATGTGGGTACAGCTTTAGTTAAAGAGTTTTGTTGTTCTTCTGCTATATATTACAATGTGGGTACAGCTTTAGTTAAAGAGTTTTGTTGTTCTTCTGCTATATATTACAATGTGGGTACAGCTTTAGTTAAAGAGTTTTGTTGTTCTTCTGCTATATATTACAATGTGGGTACAGCTTTAGTTAAAGAGTTTTGTTGTTCTTCTGCTATATATTACAATGTGGGTACAGCTTTAGTTAAAGAGTTTTGTTGTTGTTCTTCTGCTATATATTACAATGTGGGTACAGCTTTAGTTAAAGAGTTTTGTTGTTCTTCTGCTATATATTACAATGTGGGTACAGCTTTAGTTAAAGAGTTTTGTTGTTCTTCTGCTATATATTACAATGTGGGTACAGCTTTAGTTAAAGAGTTTTGTTGTTCTTCTGCTATATATTACAATGTGGGTACAGCTTTAGTTAAAGAGTTTTGTGGTTCTTCTGCTATATATTACAATGTGGGTACAGCTTTAGTTAAAGAGTTTTGTTGTTCTTCTGCTATATATTACAATGTGGGTACAGCTTTAGTTAAAGAGTTTTGTGGTTCTTCTGCTATATATTACAATGTGGGTACAGCTTTAGTTAAAGAGTTTTGTTGTTCTGCTATATATTACAATGTGGGTACAGCTTTAGTTAAAGAGTTTTGTTGTTCTTCTGCTATATATTACAATGTGGGTACAGCTTTAGTTAAAGAGTTTTGTTGTTCTTCTGCTATATATTACAATGTGGGTACAGCTTTAGTTAAAGAGTTTTGTTGTTCTTCTGCTATATATTACAATGTGGGTACAGCTTTAGTTAAAGAGTTTTGTTGTTCTGCTATATATTACAATGTGGGTATAGCTTTAGTTAAACAGTTTTGTTGTTCTTCTGCTATATATTACAATGTGGGTACAGCTTTAGTTAAAGAGTCTTGTTGTTCTGCTATATATTACAGTGTGAGAGCTTTAGTTAAAGAGTTTTGTGGTTCTTCTGCTATATATTACAATGTGGGTACAGCTTTAGTTAAAGAGTTTTGTTGTTCTTCTGCTATATATTACAATGTGGGTACAGCTTTAGTTAAAGAGTTTTGTGGTTCTTCTGCTATATATTACAATGTGGGTACAGCTTTAGTTAAAGAGTTTTGTTGTTCTTCTGCTATATATTACAATGTGGGTACAGCTTTAGTTAAAGAGTTTTGTTGTTCTTCTGCTATATATTACAATGTGGGTACAGCTTTAGTTAAAGAGTTTTGTGGTTCTTCTGCTATATATTACAATGTGGGTACAGCTTTAGTTAAAGAGTTTTGTTGTTCTTCTGCTATATATTACAATGTGGGTACAGCTTTAGTTAAAGAGTTTTGTTGTTCTTCTGCTATATATTACAATGTGGGTACAGCTTTAGTTAAAGAGTTTTGTTGGTTCTTCTGCTATATATTACAATGTGGGTACAGCTTTAGTTAAAGAGTTTTGTGGTTCTTCTGCTATATATTACAATGTGGGTACAGCTTTAGTTAAAGAGTTTTGTGGTTCTTCTGCTATATATTACAATGTGGGTACAGCTTTAGTTAAAGAGTTTTGTTGTTCTTCTGCTATATATTACAATGTGGGTACAGCTTTAGTTAAAGAGTTTTGTTGTTCTGCTATATATATTACAATGTGGGTACAGCTTTAGTTAAAGAGTTTTGTTGTTCTTCTGCTATATATTACAATGTGGGTACAGCTTTAGTTAAAGAGTTTTGTTGTTCTGCTATATATTACAATGTGGGTACAGCTTTAGTTAAAGAGTTTTGTTGTTCTTCTGCTATATATTACAATGTGGGTACAGCTTTAGTTAAAGAGTTTTGTTGTTCTTCTGCTATATATTACAATGTGGGTACAGCTTTAGTTAAAGAGTTTTGTTGTTCTTCTGCTATATATTACAATGTGGGTACAGCTTTAGTTAAAGAGTTTTGTTGTTCTTCTGCTATATATTACAATGTGGGTACAGCTTTAGTTAAAGAGTTTTGTTGTTCTTCTGCTATATATTACAATGTGGGTACAGCTTTAGTTAAAGAGTTTTGTGGTTCTTCTGCTATATATTACAATGTGGGTACAGCTTTAGTTAAAGAGTTTTGTGGTTCTTCTGCTATATATTACAATGTGGGTACAGCTTTAGTTAAAGAGTTTTGTTGTTCTTCTGCTATATATTACAATGTGGGTACAGCTTTAGTTAAAGAGTTTTGTTGTTCTTCTGCTATATATTACAATGTGGGTAAAGAGTTTTGTTGTTCTTCTGCTATATATTACAATGTGGGTACAGCTTTAGTTAAAGAGTTTTGTTGTTCTTCTGCTATATATTACAATGTGGGTACAGCTTTAGTTAAAGAGTTTTGTGGTTCTTCTGCTATATATTACAATGTGGGTACAGCTTTAGTTAAAGAGTTTTGTGGTTCTTCTGCTATATATTACAATGTGGGTACAGCTTTAGTTAAAGAGTTTTGTTGTTCTGCTATATATTACAATGTGGGTACAGCTTTAGTTAAAGAGTTTTGTTGTTCTTCTGCTATATATTACAATGTGGGTACAGCTTTAGTTAAAGAGTTTTGTTGTTCTTCTGCTATATATTACAATGTGGGTACAGCTTTAGTTAAAGAGTTTTGTTGTTCTTCTGCTATATATTACAATGTGGGTACAGCTTTAGTTAAAGAGTTTTGTTGTTCTTCTGCTATATATTACAATGTGGGTACAGCTTTAGTTAAAGAGTTTTGTTGTTCTTCTGCTATATATTACAATGTGGGTACAGCTTTAGTTAAAGAGTTTTGTTGTTCTTCTGCTATATATTACAATGTGGGTACAGCTTTAGTTAAAGAGTTTTGTTGTTCTTCTGCTATATATTACAATGTGGGTACAGCTTTAGTTAAAGAGTTTTGTTGTTCTTCTGCTATATATTACAATGTGGGTACAGCTTTAGTTAAAGAGTTTTGTGGTTCTTCTGCTATATATTACAATGTGGGTACAGCTTTAGTTAAAGAGTTTTGTGGTTCTTCTGCTATATATTACAATGTGGGTACAGCTTTAGTTAAAGAGTTTTGTTGTTCTTCTGCTATATATTACAATGTGGGTACAGCTTTAGTTAAAGAGTTTTGTTGTTCTTCTGCTATATATTACAATGTGGGTACAGCTTTAGTTAAAGAGTTTTGTTGTTCTTCTGCTATATATTACAATGTGGGTACAGCTTTAGTTAAAGAGTTTTGTTGTTCTTCTGCTATATATTACAATGTGGGTACAGCTTTAGTTAAAGAGTTTTGTTGTTCTTCTGCTATATATTACAATGTGGGTACAGCTTTAGTTAAAGAGTTTTGTTGTTGTTCTTCTATATATTACAATGTGGGTACAGCTTTAGTTAAAGAGTTTTGTTGTTCTTCTGCTATATATTACAATGTGGGTACAGCTTTAGTTAAAGAGTTTTGTTGTTCTTCTGCTATATATTACAATGTGGGTATAGCTTTAGTTAAAGAGTTTTGTTGTTCTTCTGCTATATATTACAATGTGGGTACAGCTTTAGTTAAAGAGTTTTGTGGTTCTTCTGCTATATATTACAATGTGGGTACAGCTTTAGTTAAAGAGTTCTGTTGTTCTTTTGCTTCATATTACAATGTGGGTACAGCTTTAGTTAAAGAGTTTTGTGGTTCTTCTGCTATATATTACAATGTGGGTACAGCTTTAGTTAAAGAGTTTTGTTGTTCTTCTGATATATATTACAACGCAGATACAGGTTTAGTTTAACAGATTTGTGGTTCTTTTCTTATATATTACAAGGTGGGTACAGCTTTAGTTAACCGGTTTTGTGGTTCGTCTGCTATATATTACAATGTGGGTACAGCTTTAGTTCAAGAGTTTTGTGGTTCTTCTGCTATATATTACAATGTGGGTACAGCTTTAGTTAAAGAGTTTTGTTGTTCTTCTGCCATATATTACAATGTGGGTACAGCTTTAGTTCAAGAGTTTTGTTGTTCTTCTGCTATATATTACAATGTGTGTACAGCTTTAGTTAAAGAGTTTTGTTGTTCTTCTGCTATATATTACAATGTGGGTACAGCTTTAGTTAAAGAGTTTTGTTGTTCTTCTGCTATATATTACAATGTGGGTACAGCTTTAGTTAAAGAGTTTTGTTGTTCTGCTATATATTACAATGTGGGTACAGCTTTAGTTAAAGAGTTTTGTTGTTCTTCTGCTATATATTACAATGTGTGTACAGCTTTAGTTAAAGAGTTTTGTTGTTCTTCTGCTATATATTACAATGTGGGTACAGCTTTAGTTAAAGAGTTTTGTTGTTCTTCTGCTATATATTACAATGTGGGTACAGCTTTAGTTCAAGAGTTTTGTTGTTCTTCTGCTATATATTACAATGTGGGTACAGCTTTAGTTAAAGAGTTTTGTTGTTCTTCTGCTATATATTACAATGTGGGTACAGCTTTAGTTAAAGAGTTTTGTGGTTCTTCTGCTATATATTACAATGTGGGTACAGCTTTAGTTAAAGAGTTTTGTTGTTCTTCTGCTATATATTACAATGTGGGTACAGCTTTAGTTAAAGAGTTTTGTATTTCTTCTGCTATATATTACAATGGGGGTATTAGTTTAGTTAAAGAGTTTTGTTTTCCTTCTGCTATATATTACAATGTGGGTACAGCTTTAGCTTTAGTTAAAGAGTTTTGTTGTTCTTCTGCTATATATTACAATGTGGGTACAGCTTTAGTTAAAGAGTTTTGTGGTTCTTCTGCTATATATTACAATGTGGGTACAGCTTTAGTTAAAGAGTTTTGTTGTTCTTCTGCTATATATTACAATGTGGGTACAGCTTTAGTTAAAGAGTTTTGTGGTTCTTCTGCTATATATTACAATGTGGGTACAGCTTTAGTTAAAGAGTTTTGTTGTTCTTCTGCTATATATTACAATGTGGGTACAGCTTTAGTTAAAGAGTTTTGTTGTTCTTCTGCTATATATTACAATGTGGGTACAGCTTTAGTTAAAGAGTTTTGTTGTTCTTCTGCTATATATTACAATGTGGGTACAGCTTTAGTTAAAGAGTTTTGTTGTTCTTCTGCTATATATTACAATGTGGGTACAGCTTTAGTTAAAGAGTTTTGTGGTTCTTCTGCTATATATTACAATGTGGGTACAGCTTTAGTTAAAGAGTTTTGTTGTTCTTCTGCTATATATTACAATGTGGGTACAGCTTTAGTTAAAGAGTTTTGTTGTTCTGCTATATATTACAATGTGGGTACAGCTTTAGTTAAAGAGTTTTGTGGTTCTTCTGCTATATATTACAATGTGGGTACAGCTTTAGTTAAAGAGTTTTGTGGTTCTTCTGCTATATATTACAATGTGGGTACAGCTTTAGTTAAAGAGTTTTGTGGTTCTTCTGCTATATATTACAATGTGGGTACAGCTTTAGTTAAAGAGTTTTGTTGTTCTTCTGCTATATATTACAATGTGGGTACAGCTTTAGTTAAAGGGTTTTGTGGTTCTTCTGCTATATATTACAATGTGGGTACAGCTTTAGTTAAAGAGTTTTAGTCTTCTTCTGATATATATTACAATGTGGGTACAGCTTTAGTTAAAGAGTTTTGTTGTTCTTCTGCTATATATTACAATGTGGGTACAGCTTTAGTTAAAGAGTTTTGTTGTTCTTCTGCTATATATATTACAATGTGGGTACAGCTTTAGTTAAAGAGTTTTGTTGTTCTTCTGCTATATATTACAATGTGGGTACAGCTTTAGTTAAAGAGTTTTGTTGTTCTTCTGCTATATATTACAATGTGGGTACAGCTTTAGTTAAAGAGTTTTGTTGTTCTGCTATATATTACAATGTGGGTACAGCTTTAGTTAAAGAGTTTTGTTGTTCTGCTATATATTACAATGTGGGTACAGCTTTAGTTAAAGAGTTTTGTTGTTCTTCTGCTATATATTACAATGTGGGTACAGCTTTAGTTAAAGAGTTTTGTTGTTCTTCTGCTATATATTACAATGTGGGTACAGCTTTAGTTAAAGAGTTTTGTTGTTCTTCTGCTATATATTACAATGTGGGTACAGCTTTAGTTAAAGAGTTTTGTTGTTCTTCTGCTAAATATTCCAATGTGGGTACAGCTTTAGTTAAAGAGTTTTGTTGTTCTTCTGCTATATATTACAATGTGGGTACAGCTTTAGTTAAAGAGTTTTGTTGTTCTTCTGCTATATATTACAATGTGGGTACAGCTTTAGTTAAAGAGTTTTGTTGTTCTTCTGCTATATATTACAATGTGGGTACAGCTTTAGTTAAAGAGTTTTGTTGTTCTTCTGCTATATATTACAATGTGGGTACAGCTTTAGTTAAAGAGTTTTGTTGTTCTTCTGCTATATATTACAATGTGGGTACAGCTTTAGTTAAAGAGTTTTGTTGTTCTTCTGCTAAATATTACAATGTGGGTACAGCTTTAGTTAAAGAGTTTTGTTGTTCTTCTGCTATATATTACAATGTGGGTACAGCTTTAGTTAAAGAGTTTTGTGGTTCTTCTGCTATATATTACAATGTGGGTACAGCTTTAGTTAAAGAGTTTTGTTGTTCTTCTGCTATATATTACAATGTGGGTACAGCTTTAGTTAAAGAGTTTTGTTGTTCTTCTGCTATATATTACAATGTGGGTACAGCTTTAGTTAAAGAGTTTTGTTGTTCTTCTGCTATATATTACAATGTGGGTACAGCTTTAGTTAAAGAGTTTTGTTGTTCTTCTGCTATATATTACAATGTGAGTACAGCTTTAGTTAAAGAGTTTTGTTGTTCTTCTGCTATATATTACAATGTGGGTACAGCTTTAGTTAAAGAGTTTTGTGGTTCTTCTGCTATATATTACAATGTGGGTACAGCTTTAGTTAAAGAGTTTTGTTGTTCTTCTGCTATATATTACAATGTGGGTACAGCTTTAGTTAAAGAGTTTTGTTGTTCTTCTGCTATATATTACAATGTGGGTACAGCTTTAGTTAAAGAGTTTTGTTGTTCTTCTGCTATATATTACAATGTGGGTACAGCTTTAGTTAAAGAGTTTTGTTGTTCTTCTGCTATATATTACAATGTGGGTACAGCTTTAGTTAAAGAGTTTTGTTGTTCTTCTGCTATATATTACAATGTGGGTACAGCTTTAGTTAAAGAGTTTTGTTGTTCTTCTGCTATATATTACAATGTGGATACAGCATTAGTTAAAGAGTTTTGTGGTTCTTCTGCTATATATTACAATGTGGGTACAGCTCTAGTTAAAGAGTTTTGTTGTTGTTCTCCTGCTATATATTACAATGTGGGTATAGCTTTAGTTAAAGAGTTTTGTTGTTCTTCTGCTATATATTACAATGTGGGTACAGCTTTAGTTAAAGAGTTTTGTTGTTCTTCTGCTATATATTACAATGTGGGTACAGCTTTAGTTAAAGAGTTTTGTTGTTCTTCTGCTATATATTACAATGTGGGTACAGCTTTAGTTAAAGAGTTTTGTTGTTCTTCTGCTATATATTACAATGTGGGTACAGCTTTAGTTAAAGAGTTTTGTTGTTCTTCTGCTATATATTACAATGTGGGTACAGCTTTAGTTAAAGAGTTTTGTGGTTCTTCTGCTATATATTACAATGTGGGTACAGCTTTAGTTAAAGAGTTTTGTTGTTCTTCTGCTATATATTACAATGTGGGTACAGCTTTAGTTAAAGAGTTTTGTTGTTCTTCTGCTATATATTACAATGTGGGTACAGCTTTAGTTAAAGAGTTTTGTTGTTCTTCTGCTATATATTACAATGTGGGTACAGCTTTAGTTAAAGAGTTTTGTTGTTCTTCTGCTATATATTACAATGTGGGTACAGCTTTAGTTAAAGAGTTTTGTTGTTCTTCTGCTATATATTACAATGTGGGTACAGCTTTAGTTAAAGAGTTTTGTTGTTCTTCTGCTATATATTACAATGTGGGTACAGCTTTAGTTAAAGAGTTTTGTGGTTCTTCTGCTATATATTACAATGTGGGTACAGCTTTAGTTAAAGAGTTTTGTTGTTCTTCTGCTATATATTACAATGTGGGTACAGCTTTAGTTAAAGAGTTTTGTTGTTCTGCTATATATATTACAATGTGGGTACAGCTTTAGTTAAAGAGTTTTCTTGTTCTTCTGCTATATATTACAATGTGGGTACAGCTTTAGTTAAAGAGTTTTGTTGTTCTTCTGCTATATATTACAATGTGGGTACAGCTTTAGTTAAAGAGTTTTGTTGTTCTTCTGCTATATATTACAATGTGGGTACAGCTTTAGTTAAAGAGTTTTGTTGTTCTTCTGCTATATATTACAATGTGGGTACAGCTTTAGTTAAAGAGTTTTGTTGTTCTTCTGCTATATATTACAATGTGGGTACAGCTTTAGTTAAAGAGTTTTGTTGTTCTTCTGCTATATATTACAATGTGGGTACAGCTTTAGTTAAAGAGTTTTGTTGTTCTTCTGCTATATATTACAATGTGGGTACAGCTTTAGTTAAAGAGTTTTGTTGTTCTTCTGCTATATATTACAATGTGGGTACAGCTTTAGTTAAAGAGTTTTGTGGTTCTTCTGCTATATATTACAATGTGGGTACAGCTTTAGTTAAAGAGTTTTGTTGTTCTTCTGCTATATATTACAATGTGGGTACAGCTTTAGTTAAAGAGTTTTGTTGTTCTTCTGCTATATATTACAATGTGGGTACAGCTTTAGTTAAAGAGTTTTGTTGTTCTTCTGCTATATATTACAATGTGGGTACAGCTTTAGTTAAAGAGTTTTGTTGTTCTTCTGCTATATATTACAATGTGGGTACAGCTTTAGTTAAAGAGTTTTGTTGTTCTTCTGCTATATATTACAATGTGGGTACAGCTTTAGTTAAAGAGTTTTGTTGTTCTGCTATATATTACAATGTGGGTACAGCTTTAGTTAAAGAGTTTTGTTGTTCTTCTGCTATATATTACAATGTGGGTACAGCTTTAGTTAAAGAGTTTTGTTGTTCTTCTGCTATATATTACAATGTGGGTACAGCTTTAGTTAAAGAGTTTTGTTGTTCTTCTGCTATATATTACAATGTGGGTACAGCTTTAGTTAAAGAGTTTTGTTGTTCTTCTGTTATATATTACAATGTGGGTACAGCTTTAGTTAAAGAGTTTTGTTGTTCTTCTGCTATATATTACAATGTGGGTACAGCTTTAGTTAAAGAGTTTTGTTGTTCTTCTGCTATATATTACAATGTGGGTACAGCTTTAGTTAAAGAGTTTTGTTGTTCTTCTGCTATATATTACAATGTGGGTACAGCTTTAGTTAAAGAGTTTTGTTGTTCTTCTGCTATATATTACAATGTGGGTACAGCTTTAGTTAAAGAGTTTTGTTGTTCTTCTGCTATATATTACAATGTGGGTACAGCTTTAGTTAAAGAGTTTTGTTGTTCTTCTGCTATATATTACAATGTGGGTACAGCTTTAGTTAAAGAGTTTTGTTGTTCTTCTGCTATATATTACAATGTGGGTACAGCTTTAGTTAAAGAGTTTTGTTGTTCTTCTGCTATATATTACAATGTGGGTACAGCTTTAGTTAAAGAGTTTTGTTGTTCTTCTGCTATATATTACAATGTGGGTACAGCTTTAGTTAAAGAGTTTTGTTGTTCTTCTGCTATATATTACAATGTGGGTACAGCTTTAGTTAAAGAGTTTTGTGGTTCTTCTGCTATATATTACAATGTGGGTACAGCTTTAGTTAAAGAGTTTTGTTGTTCTTCTGCTATATATTACAATGTGGGTACAGCTTTAGTTAAAGAGTTTTGTGGTTCTTCTGCTATATATTACAATGTGGGTACAGCTTTAGTTAAAGAGTTTTGTTGTTCTTCTGCTATATATTACAATGTGGGTACAGCTTTAGTTAAAGAGTTTTGTTGTTCTTCTGCTATATATTACAATGTGGGTACAGCTTTAGTTAAAGAGTTTTGTTGTTCTTCTGCTATATATTACAATGTGGGTACAGCTTTAGTTAAAGAGTTTTGTTGTTCTGCTATATATTACAATGTGGGTACAGCTTTAGTTAAAGAGTTTTGTTGTTCTTCTGCTATATATTACAATGTGGGTACAGCTTTAGTTAAAGAGTTTTGTTGTTCTTCTGCTATATATTACAATGTGGGTACAGCTTTAGTTAAAGAGTTTTGTTGTTCTTCTGCTATATATTACAATGTGGGTACAGCTTTAGTTAAAGAGTTTTGTTGTTCTTCTGCTATATATTACAATGTGGGTACAGCTTTAGTTAAAGAGTTTTGTTGTTCTTCTGCTATATATTACAATGTGGGTACAGCTTTAGTTAAAGAGTTTTGTTGTTCTTCTGCTATATATTACAATGTGGGTACAGCTTTAGTTAAAGAGTTTTGTTGTTCTGCTATATATTACAATGTGGGTACAGCTTTAGTTAAAGAGTTTTGTTGTTCTTCTGCTATATATTACAATGTGGGTACAGCTTTAGTTAAAGAGTTTTGTTGTTCTGCTATATATTACAATGTGGGTACAGCTTTAGTTAAAGAGTTTTGTTGTTCTGCTATATATTACAATGTGGGTACAGCTTTAGTTAAAGAGTTTTGTGGTTCTTCTGCTATATATTACAATGTGGGTACAGCTTTAGTTAAAGAGTTTTGTTGTTCTTCTGCTATATATTACAATGTGGGTACAGCTTTAGTTAAAGAGTTTTGTTGTTCTGCTATATATTACAATGTGGGTACAGCTTTAGTTAAAGAGTTTTGTTGTTCTTCTGCTATATATTACAATGTGGGTACAGCTTTAGTTAAAGAGTTTTGTTGTTCTTCTGCTATATATTACAATGTGGGTACAGCTTTAGTTAAAGAGTTTTGTTGTTCTTCTGCTATATATTACAATGTGGGTACAGCTTTAGTTAAAGAGTTTTGTTGTTCTTCTGCTATATATTACAATGTGGGTACAGCTTTAGTTAAAGAGTTTTGTTGTTCTTCTGCTATATATTACAATGTGGGTACAGCTTTAGTTAAAGAGTTTTGTTGTTCTTCTGCTATATATTACAATGTGGGTACAGCTTTAGTTAAAGAGTTTTGTTGTTCTTCTGCTATATATTACAATGTGGGTACAGCTTTAGTTAAAGAGTTTTGTTGTTCTTCTGCTATATATTACAATGTGGGTACAGCTTTAGTTAAAGAGTGTTGTTGTTCTTCTGCTATATATTACAATGTGGGTACAGCTTTAGTTAAAGAGTTTTGTTGTTCTTCTGCTATATATTACAATGTGGGTACAGCTTTAGTTAAAGAGTTTTGTTGTTCTGCTATATATTACAATGTGGGTACAGCTTTAGTTAAAGAGTTTTGTTGTTCTTCTGCTATATATTACAATGTGGGTACAGCTTTAGTTAAAGAGTTTTGTTGTTCTTCTGCTATATATTACAATGTGGGTACAGCTTTAGTTAAAGAGTTTTGTGGTTCTTCTGCTATATATTACAATGTGGGTACAGCTTTAGTTAAAGAGTTTTGTGGTTCTTCTGCTATATATTACAATGTGGGTACAGCTTTAGTTAAAGAGTTTTGTTGTTCTTCTGCTATATATTACAATGTGGGTACAGCTTTAGTTAAAGAGTTTTGTTGTTCTTCTGCTATATATTACAATGTGGGTACAGCTTTAGTTAAAGAGTTTTGTTGTCCTTCTGCTATATATTACAATGTGGGTACAGCTTTAGTTAAAGAGTTTTGTTGTTCTGCTATATATTACAGTGTGGGTGCAGCTTTAGTTAAAGAGTTTTGTTGTTCTTCTGCTATATATTACAATGTGGGTACAGCTTTAGTTAAAGAGTTTTGTTGTTCTTCTGCTATATATTACAATGTGGGTACAGCTTTAGTTAAAGAGTTTTGTGGTTCTTCTGCTATATATTACAATGTGGGTACAGCTTTAGTTAAAGAGTTTTGTTGTTCTTCTGCTATATATTACAATGTGGGTACAGCTTTAGTTAAAGAGTTTTGTTGTTCTTCTGCTATATATTACAATGTGGGTACAGCTTTAGTTAAAGAGTTTTGTTGTTCTGCTATATATTACAGTGTGGGTACAGCTTTAGTTAAAGAGTTTTGTTGTTCTTCTGCTATATATTACAATGTGGGTACAGCTTTAGTTAAAGAGTTTTGTTGTTCTTCTGCTATATATTACAATGTGGGTACAGCTTTAGTTAAAGAGTTTTGTTGTTCTTCTGCTATATATTACAATGTGGGTACAGCTTTAGTTAAAGAGTTTTGTTGTTCTTCTGCTATATATTACAATGTGGGTACAGCTTTAGTTAAAGAGTTTTGTTGTTCTGCTATATATTACAATGTGGGTACAGCTTTAGTTAAAGAGTTTTGTGGTTCTTCTGCTATATATTACAATGTGGGTACAGCTTTAGTTAAAGAGTTTTGTTGTTCTTCTGCTATATATTACAATGTGGGTACAGCTTTAGTTAAAGAGTTTTGTTGTTCTTCTGCTATATATTACAATGTGGGTACAGCTTTAGTTAAAGAGTTTTGTTGTTCTTCTGCTATATATTACAATGTGGGTACAGCTTTAGTTAAAGAGTTTTGTGGTTCTTCTGCTATATATTACAATGTGGGTACAGCTTTAGTTAAAGAGTTTTGTGGTTCTTCTGCTATATATTACAATGTGGGTACAGCTTTAGTTAAAGAGTTTTGTGGTTCTTCTGCTATATATTACAATGTGGGTACAGCTTTAGTTAAAGAGTTTTGTGGTTCTTCTGCTATATATTACAATGTGGGTACAGCTTTAGTTAAAGAGTTTTGTGGTTCTTCTGCTATATATTACAATGTGGGTACAGCTTTAGTTAAAGAGTTTTGTGGTTCTTCTGCTATATATTACAATGTGGGTACAGCTTTAGTTAAAGAGTTTTGTTGTTCTTCTGCTATATATTACAATGTGGGTACAGCTTTAGTTAAAGAGTTTTGTTGTTCTTCTGCTATATATTACAATGTGGGTACAGCTTTAGTTAAAGAGTTTTGTTGTTCTTCTGCTATATATTACAATGTGGGTACAGCTTTAGTTAAAGAGTTTTGTGGTTCTTCTGCTATATATTACAATGTGGGTACAGCTTTAGTTAAAGAGTTTTGTTGTTCTTCTGCTATATATTACAATGTGGGTACAGCTTTAGTTAAAGAGTTTTGTTGTTCTTCTGCTATATATTACAATGTGGGTACAGCTTTAGTTAAAGAGTTTTGTTGTTCTTCTGCTATATATTACAATGTGGGTACAGCTTTAGTTAAAGAGTTTTGTTGTTCTTCTGCTATATATTACAATGTGGGTACAGCTTTAGTTAAAGAGTTTTGTGGTTCTTCTGCTATATATTACAATGTGGGTACAGCTTTAGTTAAAGAGTTTTGTTGTTCTTCTGCTATATATTACAATGTGGGTACAGCTTTAGTTAAAGAGTTTTGTTGTTCTTCTGCTATATATTACAATGTGGGTACAGCTTTAGTTAAAGAGTTTTGTTGTTCTTCTGCTATATATTACAATGTGGGTACAGCTTTAGTTAAAGAGTTTTGTTGTTCTTCTGCTATATATTACAATGTGGGTACAGCTTTAGTTAAAGAGTTTTGTTGTTCTTCTGCTATATATTACAATGTGGGTACAGCTTTAGTTAAAGAGTTTTGTGGTTCTTCTGCTATATATTACAATGTGGGTACAGCTTTAGTTAAAGAGTTTTGTTGTTCTGCTATATATTACAATGTGGGTACAGCTTTAGTTAAAGAGTTTTGTTGTTCTTCTGCTATATATTACAATGTGGGTACAGCTTTAGTTAAAGAGTTTTGTTGTTCTTCTGCTATATATTACAATGTGGGTACAGCTTTAGTTAAAGAGTTTTGTTGTTCTGCTATATATTACAATGTGGGTACAGCTTTAGTTAAAGAGTTTTGTTGTTCTTCTGCTATATATTACAATGTGGGTACAGCTTTAGTTAAAGAGTTTTGTTGTTCTTCTGCTATATATTACAATGTGGGTACAGCTTTAGTTAAAGAGTTTTGTTGTTCTTCTGCTATATATTACAATGTGGGTACAGCTTTAGTTAAAGAGTTTTGTTGTTCTTCTGCTATATATTACAATGTGGGTACAGCTTTAGTTAAAGAGTTTTGTTGTTCTTCTGCTATATATTACAATGTGGGTACAGCTTTAGATGAAGAGTTTTGTTGTTCTTCTGCTATATATTACAATGTGGGTACAGCTTTAGTTAAAGAGTTTTGTTGTTCTTCTGCTATATATTACAATGTGGGTACAGCTTTAGTTAAAGAGTTTTGTTGTTCTTCTGCTATATATTACAATGTGGGTACAGCTTTAGTTAAAGAGTTTTGTTGTTCTTCTGCTATATATTACAATGTGGGTACAGCTTTAGTTAAAGAGTTTTGTTGTTCTTCTGCTATATATTACAATGTGGGTACAGCTTTAGTTAAAGAGTTTTGTGGTTCTTCTGCTATATATTACAATGTGGGTACAGCTTTAGTTAAAGAGTTTTATTGTTCTTCTGATATATATTACAATGTGGGTACAGCTTTAGTTAAAGAGTTTTGTTGTTCTTCTGCTATATATTACAATGTAGGTATAGCTTTAGTTAAAGAGTTTTGTTGTTCTTCTGCTATATATTACAATGTGGGTACAGCTTTAGTTAAAGAGTTTTGTTGTTCTTCTGCTATATATTACAATGTGGGTACAGCTTTAGTTAAAGAGTTTTGTTGTTCTTCTGCTATATATTACAATGTGGGTACAGCTTTAGTTAAAGAGTTTTGTTGTTCTTCTGCTATATATTACAATGTGGGTACAGCTTTAGTTAAAGAGTTTTGTTGTTCTTCTGCTATATATTACAATGTGGGTACAGCTTTAGTTAAAGAGTTTTGTTGTTCTTCTGCTATATATTACAATGTGGGTACAGCTTTAGTTAAAGAGTTTTGTTGTTCTTCTGCTATATATTACAATGTGGGTACAGCTTTAGTTAAAGAGTTTTGTTGTTCTTCTGCTATATATTACAATGTGGGTACAGCTTTAGTTAAAGAGTTTTGTTGTTCTTCTGCTATATATTACAATGTGGGTACAGCTTTAGTTAAAGAGTTTTGTTGTTCTTCTGCTATATATTACAATGTGGGTACAGCTTTAGTTAAAGAGTTTTGTTGTTCTTCTGCTATATATTACAATGTGGGTACAGCTTTAGTTAAAGAGTTTTGTTGTTCTTCTGCTATATATTACAATGTGGGTACAGCTTTAGTTAAAGAGTTTTGTTGTTCTTCTGCTATATATTACAATGTGGGTACAGCTTTAGTTAAAGAGTTTTGTTGTTCTTCTGCTATATATTACAATGTGGGTACAGCTTTAGTTAAAGAGTTTTGTTGTTCTTCTGCTATATATTACAATGTGGGTACAGCTTTAGTTAAAGAGTTTTGTTGTTCTTCTGCTATATATTACAATGTGGGTACAGCTTTAGTTAAAGAGTTTTGTTGTTCTTCTGCTATATATTACAATGTGGGTACAGCTTTAGTTAAAGAGTTTTGTTGTTCTGCTATATATTACAATGTGGGTACAGCTTTAGTTAAAGAGTTTTGTTGTTCTGCTATATATTACAATGTGGGTACAGCTTTAGTTAAAGAGTTTTGTTGTTCTTCTGCTATATATTACAATGTGGGTACAGCTTTAGTTAAAGAGTTTTGTGGTTCTTCTGCTATATATTACAATGTGGGTACAGCTTTAGTTAAAGAGTTTTGTTGTTCTTCTGCTATATATTACAATGTGGGTACAGCTTTAGTTAAAGAGTTTTGTTGTTCTGCTATATATTACAATGTGGGTACAGCTTTAGTTAAAGAGTTTTGTTGTTCTTCTGCTATATATTACAATGTGGGTACAGCTTTAGTTAAAGAGTTTTGTTGTTCTTCTGCTATATATTACAATGTGGGTACAGCTTTAGTTAAAGAGTTTTGTTGTTCTTCTGCTATATATTACAATGTGGGTACAGCTTTAGTTAAAGAGTTTTGTTGTTCTTCTGCTATATATTACAATGTGGGTACAGCTTTAGTTAAAGAGTTTTGTTGTTCTTCTGCTATATATTACAATGTGGGTACAGCTTTAGTTAAAGAGTTTTGTTGTTCTTCTGCTATATATTACAATGTGGGTACAGCTTTAGTTAAAGAGTTTTGTTGTTCTTCTGCTATATATTACAATGTGGGTACAGCTTTAGTTAAAGAGTTTTGTTGTTCTTCTGCTATATATTACAATGTGGGTACAGCTTTAGTTAAAGAGTTTTGTTGTTCTTCTGCTATATATTACAATGTGGGTACAGCTTTAGTTAAAGAGTTTTGTTGTTCTTCTGCTATATATTACAATGTGGGTACAGCTTTAGTTAAAGAGTTTTGTTGTTCTTCTGCTATATATTACAATGTGGGTACAGCTTTAGTTAAAGAGTTTTGTTGTTCTTCTGCTATATATTACAATGTGGGTACAGCTTTAGTTAAAGAGTTTTGTTGTTCTTCTGCTATATATTACAATGTGGGTACAGCTTTAGTTAAAGAGTTTTGTTGTTCTTCTGCTATATATTACAATGTGGGTACAGCTTTAGTTAAAGAGTTTTGTTGTTCTTCTGCTATATATTACAATGTGGGTACAGCTTTAGTTAAAGAGTTTTGTTGTTCTTCTGCTATATATTACAATGTGGGTACAGCTTTAGTTAAAGAGTTTTGTTGTTCTTCTGCTATATATTACAATGTGGGTACAGCTTTAGTTAAAGAGTTTTGTTGTTCTTCTGCTATATATTACAATGTGGGTACAGCTTTAGTTAAAGAGTTTTGTTGTTCTTCTGCTATATATTACAATGTGGGTACAGCTTTAGTTAAAGAGTTTTGTTGTTCTTCTGCTATATATTACAATGTGGGTACAGCTTTAGTTAAAGAGTTTTGTTGTTCTTCTGCTATATATTACAATGTGGGTACAGCTTTAGTTAAAGAGTTTTGTTGTTCTGCTATATATTACAATGTGGGTACAGCTTTAGTTAAAGAGTTTTGTGGTTCTTCTGCTATATATTACAATGTGGGTACAGCTTTAGTTAAAGAGTTTTGTTGTTCTTCTGCTATATATTACAATGTGGGTACAGCTTTAGTTAAAGAGTTTTGTTGTTCTTCTGCTATATATTACAATGTGGGTACAGCTTTAGTTAAAGAGTTTTGTTGTTCTTCTGCTATATATTACAATGTGGGTACAGCTTTAGTTAAAGAGTTTTGTTGTTCTTCTGCTATATATTACAATGTGGGTACAGCTTTAGTTAAAGAGTTTTGTTGTTCTTCTGCTATATATTACAATGTGGGTACAGCTTTAGTTAAAGAGTTTTGTTGTTCTTCTGCTATATATTACAATGTGGGTACAGCTTTAGTTAAAGAGTTTTGTGGTTCTGCTATATATTACAATGTGGGTACAGCTTTAGTTAAAGAGTTTTGTTGTTCTTCTGCTATATATTACAATGTGGGTACAGCTTTAGTTAAAGAGTTTTGTTGTTCTTCTGCTATATATTACAATGTGGGTACAGCTTTAGTTAAAGAGTTTTGTTGTTCTTCTGCTATATATTACAATGTGGGTACAGCTTTAGTTAAAGAGTTTTGTTGTTTCTCCGCTATATATTACAATGTGGGTACAGCTTTAGTTAAAGAGTTTTGTTCTTCTGCTATATATTACAATGTGGGTACAGCTTTAGTTAAAGAGTTTTGTTGTTCTTCTGCTATATATTACAATGTGGGTACAGCTTTAGTTAAAGAGTTTTGTGGTTCTTCTGCTATATATTACAATGTGGGTACAGCTTTAGTTAAAGAGTTTTGTGGTTCTTCTGCTATATATTACAATGTGGGTACAGCTTTAGTTAAAGAGTTTTGTTGTTCTTCTGCTATATATTACAATGTGGGTACAGCTTTAGTTAAAGAGTTTTGTTGTTCTTCTGCTATATATTACAATGTGGGTACAGCTTTAGTTAAAGAGTTTTGTTGTTCTTCTGCTATATATTACAATGTGGGTACAGCTTTAGTTAAAGAGTTTTGTTGTTCTGCTATATATTACAATGTGGGTACAGCTTTAGTTAAAGAGTTTTGTTGTTCTTCTGCTATATATTACAATGTGGGTACAGCTTTAGTTAAAGAGTTTTGTTGTTCTGCTATATATTACAATGTGGGTACAGCTTTAGTTAAAGAGTTTTGTTGTTCTTCTGCTATATATTACAATGTGGGTACAGCTTTAGTTAAAGAGTTTTGTTGTTCTTCTGCTATATATTACAATGTGGGTACAGCTTTAGTTAAAGAGTTTTGTTGTTCTTCTGCTATATATTACAATGTGGGTACAGCTTTAGTTAAAGAGTTTTGTTGTTCTTCTGCTATATATTACAATGTGGGTACAGCTTTAGTTAAAGAGTTTTGTTGTTCTTCTGCTATATATTACAATGTGGGTACAGCTTTAGTTAAAGAGTTTTGTTGTTCTTCTGCTATATATTACAATGTGGGTACAGCTTTAGTTAAAGAGTTTTGTTGTTCTTCTGCTATATATTACAATGTGGGTACAGCTTTAGTTAAAGAGTTTTGTTGTTCTTCTGCTATATATTACAATGTGGGTACAGCTTTAGTTAAAGAGTTTTGTTGTTCTTCTGCTATATATTACAATGTGGGTACAGCTTTAGTTAAAGAGTTTTGTTGTTCTTCTGCTATATATTACAATGTGGGTACAGCTTTAGTTAAAGAGTTTTGTTGTTCTTCTGCTATATATTACAATGTGGGTACAGCTTTAGTTAAAGAGTTTTGTTGTTCTTCTGCTATATATTACAATGTGGGTACAGCTTTAGTTAAAGAGTTTTGTTGTTCTTCTGCTATATATTACAATGTGGGTACAGCTTTAGTTAAAGAGTTTTGTTGTTCTTCTGCTATATATTACAATGTGGGTACAGCTTTAGTTAAAGAGTTTTGTTGTTCTTCTGCTATATATTACAATGTGGGTACAGCTTTAGTTAAAGAGTTTTGTTGTTCTTCTGCTATATATTACAATGTGGGTACAGCTTTAGTTAAAGAGTTTTGTTGTTCTTCTGCTATATATTACAATGTGGGTACAGCTTTAGTTAAAGAGTTTTGTGGTTCTTCTGCTATATATTACAATGTGGGTACAGCTTTAGTTAAAGAGTTTTGTTGTTCTTCTGCTATATATTACAATGTGGGTACAGCTTTAGTTAAAGAGTTTTGTTGTTCTTCTGCTATATATTACAATGTGGGTACAGCTTTAGTTAAAGAGTTTTGTTGTTCTTCTGCTATATATTACAATGTGGGTACAGCTTTAGTTAAAGAGTTTTGTGGTTCTTCTGCTATATATTACAATGTGGGTACAGCTTTAGTTAAAGAGTTTTGTTGTTCTTCTGCTATATATTACAATGTGGGTACAGCTTTAGTTAAAGAGTTTTGTTGTTCTTCTGCTATATATTACAATGTGGGTACAGCTTTAGTTAAAGAGTTTTGTTGTTCTTCTGCTATATATTACAATGTGGGTACAGCTTTAGTTAAAGAGTTTTGTTGTTCTTCTGCTATATATTACAATGTGGGTACAGCTTTAGTTAAAGAGTTTTGTTGTTCTTCTGCTATATATTACAATGTGGGTACAGCTTTAGTTAAAGAGTTTTGTTGTTCTTCTGCTATATATTACAATGTGGGTACAGCTTTAGTTAAAGAGTTTTGTTGTTCTTCTGCTATATATTACAATGTGGGTACAGCTTTAGTTAAAGAGTTTTGTTGTTCTTCTGCTATATATTACAATGTGGGTACAGCTTTAGTTAAAGAGTTTTGTTGTTCTTCTGCTATATATTACAATGTGGGTACAGCTTTAGTTAAAGAGTTTTGTTGTTCTTCTGCTATATATTACAATGTGGGTACAGCTTTAGTTAAAGAGTTTTGTTGTTCTTCTGCTATATATTACAATGTGGGTACAGCTTTAGTTAAAGAGTTTTGTTGTTCTTCTGCTATATATTACAATGTGGGTACAGCTTTAGTTAAAGAGTTTTGTTGTTCTTCTGCTATATATTACAATGTGGGTACAGCTTTAGTTAAAGAGTTTTGTTGTTCTTCTGCTATATATTACAATGTGGGTACAGCTTTAGTTAAAGAGTTTTGTTGTTCTTCTGCTATATATTACAATGTGGGTACAGCTTTAGTTAAAGAGTGTTGTTGTTCTTCTGTTATATATTACAATGTGGGTACAGCTTTAGTTAAAGAGTTTTGTTCTTCTGCTATATATTACAATGTGGGTACAGCTTTAGTTAAAGAGTTTTGTTGTTCTTCTGCTATATATTACAATGTGGGTACAGCTTTAGTTAAAGAGTTTTGTTGTTCTTCTGCTATATATTACAATGTGGGTACAGCTTTAGTTAAAGAGTTTTGTTGTTCTTCTGCTATATATTACAATGTGGGTACAGCTTTAGTTAAAGAGTTTTGTTGTTCTGCTATATATTACAATGTGGGTACAGCTTTAGTTAAAGAGTTTTGTTGTTCTTCTGCTATATATTACAATGTGGGTACAGCTTTAGTTAAAGAGTTTTGTTGTTCTTCTGCTATATATTACAATGTGGGTACAGCTTTAGTTAAAGAGTTTTGTTGTTCTTCTGCTATATATTACAATGTGGGTACAGCTTTAGTTAAAGAGTTTTGTTGTTCTTCTGCTATATATTACAATGTGGGTACAGCTTTAGTTAAAGAGTTTTGTTGTTCTTCTGCTATATATTACAATGTGGGTACAGCTTTAGTTAAAGAGTTTTGTTGTTCTTCTGCTATATATTACAATGTGGGTACAGCTTTAGTTAAAGAGTTTTGTTGTTCTTCTGCTATATATTACAATGTGGGTACAGCTTTAGTTAAAGAGTTTTGTTGTTCTTCTGCTATATATTACAATGTGGGTACAGCTTTAGTTAAAGAGTTTTGTTGTTCTTCTGCTATATATTACAATGTGGGTACAGCTTTAGTTAAAGAGTTTTGTTGTTCTTCTGCTATATATTACAATGTGGGTACAGCTTTAGTTAAAGAGTTTTGTTGTTCTTCTGCTATATATTACAATGTGGGTACAGCTTTAGTTAAAGAGTTTTGTTGTTCTTCTGCTATATATTACAATGTGGATACAGCATTAGTTAAAGAGTTTTGTGGTTCTTCTGCTATATATTACAATGTGGGTACAGCTCTAGTTAAAGAGTTTTGTTGTTGTTCTCCTGCTATATATTACAATGTGGGTATAGCTTTAGTTAAAGAGTTTTGTTGTTCTTCTGCTATATATTACAATGTGGGTACAGCTTTAGTTAAAGAGTTTTGTTGTTCTTCTGCTATATATTACAATGTGGGTATAGCTTTAGTTAAAGAGTTTTGTTGTCCTTCTGCTATATATTACAATGTGGGTACAGCTTTAGTTAAAGAGTTTTGTTGTTGTTCTGCTATATATTACAGTGTGGGTGCAGCTTTAGTTAAAGAGTTTTGTTGTTCTTCTGCTATATATTACAATGTGGGTACAGCTTTAGTTAAAGAGTTTTGTTGTTCTTCTGCTATATATTACAATGTGGGTACAGCTTTAGTTAAAGAGTTTTGTTGTTCTGCTATATATTACAATGTGGGTACAGCTTTAGTTAAAGAGTTTTGTTGTTCTTCTGCTATATATTACAATGTGGGTACAGCTTTAGTTAAAGAGTTTTGTTGTTCTTCTGCTATATATTACAATGTGGGTACAGCTTTAGTTAAAGAGTTTTGTTGTTCTTCTGCTATATATTACAATGTGGGTACAGCTTTAGTTAAAGAGTTTTGTTGTTCTTCTGCTATATATTACAATGTGGGTACAGCTTTAGTTAAAGAGTTTTGTTGTTCTTCTGCTATATATTACAATGTGGGTACAGCTTTAGTTAAAGAGTTTTGTTGTTCTTCTGCTATATATTACAATGTGGGTACAGCTTTAGTTAAAGAGTTTTGTTGTTCTGTTATATATTACAATGTGGGTACAGCTTTAGTTAAAGAGTTTTGTTGTTCTTCTGCTATATATTACAATGTGGGTACAGCTTTAGTTAAAGAGTTTTGTTGTTCTTCTGCTATATATTACAATGTGGGTACAGCTTTAGTTAAAGAGTTTTGTTGTTCTGCTATATATTACAATGTGGGTACAGCTTTAGTTAAAGAGTTTTGTTGTTCTTCTGCTATATATTACAATGTGGGTACAGCTTTAGTTAAAGAGTTTTGTTGTTGTTCTGCTATATATTACAATGTGGGTACAGCTTTAGTTAAAGAGTTTTGTTGTTCTTCTGCTATATATTACAATGTGGGTACAGCTTTAGTTAAAGAGTTTTGTTGTTGTTCTGCTATATATTACAATGTGGGCACAGCTTTACTTAAAGAGTTTTGTTGTTGTTCTGCTATATATTACAATGTGGGCACAGCTTTACTTAAAGAGTTTTGTTGTTGTTCTGCTATATATTACAATGTGGGTACAGCTTTAGTTAAAGAGTTTTGTTGTTGTTCTGCTATATATTACAATGTGGGTACAGCTTTACTTAAAGAGTTTTGTTGTTGTTCTGCTATATATTACAATGTGGGCACAGCTTTAGTTAAAGAGTTTTGTTGTTGTTCTGCTATATATTACAATGTGGGCACAGCTTTACTCAAAGAGTTTTGTTGTTCTGCTATATATTACAATGTGGGTACAGCTTTATTCAAAGAGTT
The DNA here is from genome assembly GCF_019279795.1 of Protopterus annectens. Taxonomy (NCBI): domain Eukaryota; kingdom Metazoa; phylum Chordata; order Ceratodontiformes; family Protopteridae; genus Protopterus; species Protopterus annectens. The sequence goes on along the minus strand of NC_056743.1, from coordinate 1,932,640,986 downwards.
TTGTTGTTGTTCTGCTATATATTACAGTGTGGGTACAGCTTTATTCAAAGAGTTTTGTTGTTGTTCTGCTATATATTACAATGTGGGTACAGCTTTACTTAAAGAGTTTTGTTGTTGTTCTGCTATATATTACAATGTGGGTACAGCTTTACTTAAAGAGTTTTGTTGTTGTTCTGCTATATATTACAATGTGGGCACAGCTTTACTTAAAGAGTTTTGTTGTTGTTCTGCTATATATTACAATGTGGGTACAGCTTTACTTAAAGAGTTTTGTTGTTGTTCTGCTATATATTACAATGTGGGTACAGCTTTACTTAAAGAGTTTTGTTGTTGTTCTGCTATATATTACAGTGTGGGTACAGCTTTACTTAAAGAGTTTTGTTGTTGTTCTGCTATATATTACAATGTGGGTAAAGCTTTACTTAAAGAGTTTATTGTTGTTCTGCTATATATTACAATGTGGGTACAACTTTACTTAAAGAGTTTTGTTGTTGTTCTGCTATATATTACAATGTGGGTACAACTTTACTTAAAAAGTTTTGTTGTTGTTCTGCTATATATTACAATGTGGGTACAGCTTTTGTTAAAGAGTTTTGTTATTGTTCTGCTATATATTACATTGTGGGAACAGCTTTACTTAAAGAGTTTTGTTGTTGTTCTGCTATATATTACAATGTGGGCACAGCTTTACTTAAAGAGTTTTGTTGTTGTTCTGCTATATATTACAATGTGGGTACAGCTTTACTTAAAGAGTTTTGTTGTTGTTCTGCTATATATTACAATGTGGGTACAGCTTTACTTAAAGAGTGTTGTTGTTCTGCTATATATTACAATGTGGGTACAGCTTTACTTAAAGAGTTTTGTTGTTGTTCTGCTATATATTACAGTGTGGGCACAGCTTTACTCAAAGAGTTTTGTTGTTGTTCTGCTATATATTACAATGTGGGCACAGCTTTACTTAAAGAGTTTTGTTGTTCTACTATATATTACAATGTGGGTACAGCTTTACTCAAAGAGTTTTGTTGTTGTTCTGCTATATATTACAGTGTGGGCACAGCTTTACTTAAAGAGTTTTGTTGTTGTTCTGCTATATATTACAATGTGGGTACAGCTTTACTTAAAGAGTTTTGTTGTTGTTCTGCTATATATTACAATGTGGGTACAGCTTTACTTAAAGAGTTTTGTTGTTGTTCTGCTATATATTACAATGTGGGTACAGCTTTACTTAAAGAGTTTTGTTGTTGTTGTTCTACTATATATTACAATGTGGGTACAGCTTTACTTAAGGAGTTTTGTTTTTGTTCTGCTATATATTACAAAGTGGGTACAGCTTTAGTAAAAGGATTTTGTTGTTTTTCTGCTATATATTACAATGTGGGTGCAACTTTACTTAAAGGGTTTTGTTGTTGTTCTGCTATATATTACAATGTGGGTACAGCTTTACTTAAAGAGTTTTGTTGTTGTTCTGCTATATATTACAATGTGGGTACAGCTTTACTTAAAGAGTTTTGTTTTTGTTCTGCTATATATTACAAAGTGGGTACAGCTTTAGTTAAAGGATTTTGTTGTTGTTCTGCTATATATTACAATGTGGGTACAGCTTTACTTAAAGAGTTTTGTTGTTCTTCTGCTATATATTACAATATGAGTAAAGCTTTAGTCGCAGTTTTGTGAAATGTTATTTATATTTTATGTCCTAGATTATATGTTTAACTATTTCTCTCACTTTAGTTAGATTTTTAGCTTAACTAAATATATTATATTCACTATAATATTTCATTTTTCTTGTTAATGAATGGTTTGGTATAGTTTGGCTGATAATAAGACAACTTAAGAAACAAAGGGAAAATCTATTTACATTTGTTTTTAAAGTAGCCTTCTTGCATTTCTGTTAATAATCATGATATATTTTTCTATATATCAAGTGAAGCACTTTTTGTAATGACTTGATTATAGTGACTTCTAAAGCAGGGTAGGCTTGTTGTTTCAGTAAATGTTATTACTCCAGAGATTTAATGAATACACGTTAATTTCTTTTTTTGTATATTACAAACATTATTATTTAAAAAGCTATGTTTTTAATTATATAATAGATTATATTTAGGTGGAGCTTGATTGAAATATGATGCTAGCTGGTTTGTTGATTTGGGTGATTAATGTCACTCAAATTAGGAGTTTATAACTCTGGGTGGGGTCTAGATTGTCTTAATGTTAGAAGATTCTGTATCTACCTTTTGTTAATATTTTTTCTGATGTTCACTAAAACAAGTATAGTAAAATATCACTCATATAGTTTTAATTTTAAAGTTTTTATCTATGTTTCACACTATATATATTGCTGTATTCCCTACATTTTTCTAATGTCATCTCACAGGTCAAAGTTCATTATATGTATTAATCAATATTTATCACACCATAATACACATAAGGTATGGTAGTTTTACATTATATATGCCTTAACATTAATGGATTAAATAACCCCAATAAGAGAAGGTCTTTAAACAGGTATCTTCAGCTGAATAACTCACTTTTTGCAAGAAACTCATTTGACTGAGGGTGCTCTTTCCAAATTAGAATCTAAATCATTTTCATTATTCACTAGTTCTGAGCACCCCCACCCCCCCAAAAAAAAAAGAGGTGTTGCAATGCTCTGGAATAACAAATTACATCTACCTAAAATAATAGACTCATACAAAGATAGTAAAGGTATGGTAGTTTCTATTGTCATATAATTTAATAATTTAATTTTTACTCTAATTAACATGTACTGGATTCCTGGCCTTAGACAGCACTCAGCACAACATTATATAGATCATATTACTCAATTTTCTAAAGGCAGTGTTATATTAGCTGGTGATTTTAACTGCATTTTTGATAGTTCGGACTCTACTTCTAATGGCAAGAGAAAAGTTTTGAGCTCAGCCAGATTACTAAAAGAATTTTCAAATTCCTTCTTATTGAAAGATATTAACTATTATGCTAACTCTAATTCCTTATTTTATACATTCTTTTCACACAGACACAATATATTTTCAAGAATAGACAGAGTTTTTATCTCTAACAGTTTAACAGATTCTTTAAACAATGTAAAAGTTATTACATGTCCCTTTTCAGACCACAATTCAATAACCTTTGATACATACATATATATATATATATATATATATATATATATATATATATATATATATATATTTATGCATGCACATTTATCAATATTCAGATAAAACGGATACCAGCATACATCGCCAAGTTAAAAGATTTTAACTCCTTCATACTAGAAGAAATTCATAGTTTCTTAGAATTTAACTCCAACACTAATACACCTGAACTCTTTGTCTGAGATGCAATGAAGGCATATTTATTTGGCAGAATAACAGATTGGTATAAAAAAAGACTTTTGTAGGATAAAGATTTAAAAGAGATACAAGCTAAACTTGATATTCTGAACCTTGAGTTATCAAAAAAATCAACATGAAAAATCCAAACTAGATGAATTAAAATCTCTAAATAAGAAATACCTTGAGATTTTAAACCATAAAACTATTACTGTAGAAAAATTTAAGTTTATTAATTTTTCAATAGATCCCAGATCTTTGAATATTTTAACTAACAAAGTTAAAAGATTAAACAGATTTAATCACATTAAAGAAATATATTCACCTCAAAAGAAGAAAAGATATCTGATATAAATAACATATTAATTGAATTTAGAGAATTTTTCCTTAAACTAAACCAATCTTCTGCACCAATAAATCCAAAGAAAGATGTTCAAGCTTTTATTAATAAACACTCCAAAAAGAGATTAACAGAAGAACAAACTAAGCTTTTGGATAGACAAATTACGTTAAAAGACATTCAAGAACAAATTAATACACTCAAACAAAACAAAACACCAGGTAACAAAGGTATTATTCCAGAAATTTACAAGATTCTACCCAATGAAGCTATTACGGTGTTACTTTCAGTTTTTAATACCATACAAACTAATAATACTATCCCTCCATCATGGAAATATACATTAATTTCTCCCATTTTTAAATCAGATAAAGACCCTGTAAACTGTAATTCATATAGACCTATATTGTTATTAAACACGGACTATAAAATGTTTATGTCCATATATGCAAAGAGACTTAAAAATTTTCTTCCCAACCTAGTGGTTGAAGACCAAACTGGCTTCATAATAAATAGAACTACATATGACAATATCAAAAAAATAATAACCTTAATCGAATCAACTAAATACCTAAAAAATAACGTAACTATAGTTAGCTTAGACATGAATTGTGCCTTTGACACAGTCAATTGAGATTATTTTTTCATTCTTCTACAGGAACTTAGGTTCTCAAATACTTTATAACTCTCATCACTCAGTTATATTCAGGCTCTCTTGCTTATGTTAAAATTGGTTCTAATATATCACAGTCCATACCTATTACTAAAGGAACTAAGCAAGGCTGTCCTTTATCCCCTCTCTTATTTACTTTAGTTATGGAACCTTGGGTAACTTTGATCAGAGAAAATAGTAATATTAAAGGTTTTGAAATGAGTTTTAATAAATCTTCAAAAATTCAAATGTTTGCAGATGACATTCTAATTACTCGGGGGGGGGGGGGCAAAAATCCAACAATTCAAGAATTATTTAATGATATAGATTGTTTTCAAAAAAAACTCAGGTCTAGAATTTAATCACAATAAAACACAGATCTCGTTAACTGTCCCAAATAAATATAATATTCAAAAGGAATTTGAAAACTATATCACATAATCCCAACAAATACAATATTTAGGTATCATTATTGCCAAAAATATAAAAGAGATTCAAAAACTGAACTTCAATAATAGTTTAACAGAAATAGATAAACTAATTCAGAAATGGTCTAAAATAAAATTCTCAATAGAGGAGAAACTATCAATTATAAAAATGATACTTTTACCAAAAATTCTATACATAATACAACAAATCTCTACCCCCTCATCTTATACAATAATCAAAATATTTAATAATATGATTAAAACATTTCTTTTTTCCCAATTAAACCAAAATTTCTCTAACATACCATATGTATAGCTGGAATAATGGTAGTATTGCATTGCCAAATTTGGAAATATATTCAATTTCCTCAGTTATTAAAACCATCCTGTATCGTATAGATAGTAAATACTCAGCAAAATGGAAGGATTTTATTTTCTCTTCATTGCAAACTTTAAATAATAACAATAACCTTTTTTAAACTAAATCTAATAAATAACTTCATATGGCTTTTGAAGAAATATGTTTCTCTTAGTCCCACACAGAATTTTATTTCAAACTATATTAACATAATTTTAAAAGCTTTTAAAAACTTCATTCATAGGTTTCAGTCATATGAAAGGTGGTTATTCCTCATTTTCCCCATAGCATATACACAGGAGGTTATCTTTACTAATAATTTCCATAAAATGTCAGTATTTGAACAAAAACATCTGATTTATTGGCATCAAATGCTAAAAAACAATGAATTGCAATCCATCAATACTTTGTAGATATAAAATGACTTTGATTCATCTTTATGGCTTAATTTACAAGAAGCTATAAATTATATCAGAAATAAATTTGATTTAATACCTTCCTCAGCTAAAAATTTAATTCCTGAACTTATTCAGTACCTGATTACTTTTACTCAACAAAATAAATCAATTAAAATTAGCCTGTCAATTATATACAAAACTATTAAAACTGATTTAGGTATAATTCCAGGCAATTATTGAAAATACTTCTCTGACATTAATAAGTGTAACCCCGCAGATAAAGACAAATCAAATTTTCTTCACTCAGCAGGTAAAACTACTTCATCGCCAAAATGGAAAATATTTACCTGGAGATTTTTGAATAGATCCTTCATTACTCCACATAGCATAAATAAGATGTACAAAAATATTCTTTGTTGGAGATGTATGAAGGTACAGAATGTTGATTGGGCACATATCTTTTATGATTGCTTATATATGAAAGAATTCTGGGAAGATATCAACTATTTCCTCCAAGCATTATTCACTGATAACTATTTACTTACCAAATTGTTAGTTTTATTTAATACTCCAGTCCCACCTTGTGTTAAGCTTAGTAAATATACGCTTCTTTGGTCTGTACTGTCCATAACCAGGAAAGAAATTACAATAAATTTGAAATCATCATGTATCCCCTCTTTTCAAAACTTTAAAGATCTTCTTCTGGAAGTATCCAAACTAGAATCAATGACAATCAAAGCTAGATCTTCTAGGAATACAGCAGTCTATAATCAATGCAAGAATATAATTAAATTATTAGAAAATCAATAATAGAAATACAATAATCATTTTTTTATTCACTTGTTTTAGCTTATTTTATTTGTCTATAGCTAAGTGAACATCTGTGTACATAGTTTATTGTCTTAATTCTGATCTTTTATATCAATGTTCTTGTTTTTATCTATTTCATCATAAAATATGATTAGTTTTTTGTTAATAATTGTATTTTTAAAAATGCTTTCAATAAAATGTATTAAAAAAATAATTCCCTGCAGATTACTCTGTCAGGAATACTGGGTGAGCAAATGAGTGTAACTAAGGAAATTATTTTATTTGAGCTGGGATACAGGATCTGAATTGCCTAGAAATGGTAAGGTCTTGTTAAGTTTAATTCTGGTTGCTGCCAAAAAGCAATTACTAGAAAATGGAAATCAAAACCTAGACCAGCTCTACTTAAAGCAGTGAACATCGTAACATAGTTAAAAGAACAAGAAGCAAGATCTTTAGAAAACAGTAAGAGTAAATTACAAGGAAAAAATAGAAATTGTTGAAACAATACACGCATGTTTTGTAGGAGGAATGAGATTTATGAGAAGGCAGGAATTGAATAATTTATGTAATTTTGCTTTAACTATATGATATATAACAATATATGTGATGTATAGCATTTGTAAATGTGAACTTGTTAGTGTGGTTTGATTGGCTATATCACAAGTGATAATTCAATAAAGGTGTTTAAAAAATATGGAGGGTAATCAGAGAAATATAGAAAACATATTAATTTAACTTTAGCCATACTATTATTTTTTGGATAATGTTAAGACTCTAAGAAAGAAGTTATAGCATGGTTTATATGTTATGGCTTTGGGTAGGAACGCAATTTCTCTAAGGGCAATATAAAGTGACACAACAGGGTGACTGGTCAGTGATTAAATTATTTAAAGATTCACTTTATCTGGGGTTAGTTTTCATAATATAATATGAGCATAAAGAAGGAACACAACATAGTTTCATAAAATGGAAGCAAATGTATGATGGAGAGCCATATTGAAAGTTTTGTAGGTCTGCTGTACCGAGGGAAATTAGTAAGCCTATACTGAGAGAACTGAATTTTACTGTTAACAACACTGAAAGTGAAATAAAATTTCACTGCTGCTTAGTATAATGGTAGTCAAACTGTATGGGTTACTGCCAAGCACCAGAACAAAATACAAAAAAAATATTTAAAGATAATTTGAAGACATTGCAAAACCTTTCGATTTCACAAGAGTAGCCAAATGAAAAGTGAAAGTATACCTGAGATGAGTGTATAACAGAACTGTGTAGCTTAACACCACACTGTCACTGTATGATGGGATGCAGCTGCATTAAGACAGAGACTGACATATATGGTGTGTGTGTTCTAAACGCACACTGAACAGCTACTGTCTGCAGAGGAACTGAGTAGTTAGGCCTCTGCTGTGTAACTTATATGTTTAAGTCCTCAGGCAAATCAAACATTCCCAGACTGCAGGCAAATCAAACATTCCCAGATTGCAGGCAAATCAAACATTCCCAGATTGCTAAGAAACTCATCTCCATCTGACTCTGCACAGCACCTCTTTCTCTGTCTCTGTCTCTCCAAATTTTCACTGTCAAGCAGAGAGGTTGGATAAACACAGCAAACAGCCATTGGTTGCTTTTCACATTTCTTAACAAAATAAGGGCAGTTACTGGTAATTTTATCTGTCCCTTCTATTCATTGCTATTAGTGTGGTTTATTGCGTTTGATACATATTTCTGGTTTCTTTACTTTTCCTGTTAGGAACTGCCTTTTTCCTCCTAGGCTCTAGGCCCTTCTTAACAATATTGCTATTCTTCCTTAGTGCTTTTTTGTTTTTTTGATCAGGTATATTTAGCTACTTTGTAAGAGTTATTACAGTCAGTTTGTACTACTTGTTGCAGTTTGTTTATGGCCTTTGTCATTTCATGTCACTTTCATAATAAAAAGGCAGAGACAGTTGAAATCTAGTATGAGTGCGTGTATGCATGTGTGTGTGTGTGTGTGTGTGTGTGTGTGTGTGTGTGTGTGTGTGTGTGTGTGTGTGTGTGTGTGTGTGTGTGTGTGTGTGTGTGTGCCCATTTGCATATAGGGTGTACACACCTCCCAACTGCTATGATTTATGGAAAGTGCAATGATTTTTGGCCTCAGATGAAGCCTTGCTCCTCCTAGATTTATAATGTTCTTCATAAAGTCTGACTATCCATGAGTAAAGACTTTATTAAATACACAAACTAAGCCAAAAAAAAACAAAGTCTCTCTATCACTATGTAGGAAGTTCTGTTGTGAGAAATAAGAAAGTGCTCTTGTTTCTGACCCTCTGCTATGACTTTGAAGGCCACTAGTATGATTTTTAACACTTGGTTAAGAGTTAGGAGGCTGCATTCATGTTTCAGGTGTTTCTTTTGGGTCTATATTAGAACATCGAAGTTTCACAACTTCGAATGCTCTAATATCGACCCCTATTTAGTGAACGCTGAAAATAGCGAAGCTGCAGAACACCGAATTTCTTCCTAGGGTAGGAATTTGGTTCGCCATTCCTGTGGCTTCGCTATGTTCAGCATTGTGGTGGAAAGTTATGGGTCGAGATCAGGTAAGTCTGCAATTGTGTGGACGTGAGGGTTAGGGCACGGCGTAGGTGAGTTAGGGTTAGGACGTGGGTCAGGTAAGTGTGCGATTGTGTGGATGTGAGGGTTAGGGCGCGGGTGAGGTGAGTGCACGATAGTGACGGACCTTAGGGTTAGGGTTTGGGTTAAGGTAAGTGGATAGCTATTGGTGTGTGTACAGTTTAGTGTAGGGTTAGATGTAGGATTTTAGGTGGATGTGTGTGGATTGCTGTTTGTTTGGTGTGTTTGTGTTGTGTGCATGTGTGTCAGAACAGCAAATTTTTTTCCCTGGGAAAAAATTCACTGTTCTGCATGTTCGATATTGTCAGCGTTCACTGAATAGGAGTTGATATTAGAACATTCGACATTTTAAAAATTCAATGTTCTAATATAGACCCGTTTGTTTTACTAGTCTAATGCTATTGGCATTTGTGCTGCTGGCTCCTGAGTGTCTCCATAATGTCTCTCTTAAGTGCCTGTGTACCTTGGTAGAGCCTGGCCCCCGATAGGCAGCTGACTGTTATTTTCTCCTTGTTCAGCGTGGTCAGTGGGGCATCCTTACATTGTGCAATGGAGTCCCCTATGACTGGAGTCCTGGGTAGTATATTGACTTGCCTTATGGGCTTGGTAGTTGAGGCTCTACTGGGTGTGGCTGTATGTCCAGTGTTAGGGGTTGTTTCTGCTGAGTGCTTTCAGTTTTGCAGAGGATAATATTTCAGCTGGAATGTCTGGAAGGTTTTGGGGATTTGGAAAACTAGTATTTTAGTGCCTCAGCATAAGCAGGTCTAGCTATGGGGTGTGTACAATATGTGGTGGGTGTAGCATGTGTTTCTGACAACCAGATTGTTATTATGAGCATTTGTACTCAAGAGTTTTGCCTCAAAACACATTGTGTATATACACCTGTCACATTCAGTATTTGTTTCTTTGAGGATTAAATGGTCAGAAGTGAACATTAGGCAGTTGTTACATTGTTACATTGTCTCAATATACTCATCCCTACCAAAGTGGCTGCAGAGAAATTGAGAAAGTGTACATGCATGATGCCAGGTCCTTTATTGGGAGTGCTACAAGGATACAGTGCATAAAGAGTAAGCAGTGGGTTGACTAAGGGTGCTTTTGGGGATAGAGACAAAACTAGTGCATACAATACTAAATTCAAAGGGCGGAGCTCCTTAATATGTTTTTCTGTGCTACTCAATGCGCAAAGTACTTACTTTATACTGGCCGGGTGTGCTGGTACAGTTTTAGAGGTGGTTTTATAGGGTCAATTTGGTTTCTGTTGTCTGCATCTATATATGGCATTACTAATTATATCTGTAAAATGATCAGCAGTGCACAAATGTGCAAATTTTATACAGGTACTTAAAACACAGGAATCTCATGTTTAAGCCCTCTGGCCAATAAAATAACTACACTCACAACTTTCTTATGTCTTTTCCAACTCTAAAGACCAGGCCAGCACCTACTGCCACTATATGGAATATCCCAGTCCTCTTACTGTAAAACTTGATTGATTGAGAGTGTAAGGATACCACAACACAACTTAAACAAACTGGCTGGACAAGGTAATTTAAACTAACAGGGACCTTTAAATTGATTTAAAGTACAAAATCAACAAATAAAGCAAAACTGAATTGGTAGCACTCTAAAACAGTTAACTTGAAGTACAAAACAATAAAATAAATCTCTTATCTGCCAAGGATGGAGCAAGATTCATTCAGGACCCTCTAAGAGTGTGCCAAGGGTGCCAAGCAGATAAGTTCTGGGAAAATGAGCAGGAGACAATTTAGTAGTAAGGGAGGTTCACTCAAGAGCGATACTGGTTTGCTGGGTCGGCACTAAGTATTATGGCTCTCTGGAAAGCAGTGGGTTGGAACAGTACTTAAATAGCTTACACAAAACATAATAGTAATAAAAGAGGGGAGGGAGGGACTTTGGAACTCAGATTACCATAAGGAATGGAAGCCAAAGAAACAGCCTTCTAAAACCACGACTGTGAAAGGGTGGGGGTGTTGGTGCAAATTTAAGCAGCAAGAAGAAGACTAGCTAGAGAAGGATCTAATCAAATAAAGCCAATGCTGGAGCTCCAGTCCTATGATTCCGAGCTACAGGTCAATGATCCCAGGTAGGTTAGAATTTCAGAAACATTAGCGCAATATCTCATTGGGATCAGGGGCAGACACAAAGAACAGGGAGAAAACTGTAGCAAAGTAAACAGAAAGGCACTGGAATGCAACTTTAACCAGGTAAGTGATAAATAGAATATAAGACTCTAGCAGCGAGACTGGAATGTAAACAACTGTAAAAGCACTGAAGCACCAATCCTGGAACACAATTTACAATGATACCACAACTGTGAACAAAACTACACACTAAGGCACCAGACTAGGCAGAAATTCACCAGTAACACTCTTTATAGAAAAATGCAGTAATAAATTATTAAATGAGGCTCCAGTCTGCTAGTAGTTCACAGTTCTTCTACAGCTGTGAATTAAACTACAAGACTAAGGCCCCAGCTAGCATTTACAAATAATTCTAGTTATGGGGATAGAAGTTTAGTATAATGTATAAACAATGCTAAGATTTTGCAGTAATACACTATTTTCCCACAACTGCAAATGAAGCTACAAAACTAAGGTCCCAGAACAAACTAAAAAAATGCAAACAGATAATTTTTTTTGGCCAAAACATGGAAAAAAGCAGAAAAGTACAAAAAAATTATCATAGCACAATAAGTGCAACTTAAAATATTTAAGCAGAACTGAAATAAAAGCTTTTTTCCTCACTTTTTGATGAAAAGTTGGTTTTTCACAGTTCAGGGCTTTCAACACCTCCCAGAATCTCAAAACATGTTGAAATACATTGTAGTTAATATCTGTCTAAAGCTGGTTCAGAGCAGTACCCTGTCATCAGCATGTCTGCTGGCATTGTATTGCATCTAGAAGTTTCTCAGCTGTTGAGCTTTTCCCACTGAGTTTGCTACTGATTCAGTTCTTTTGATATTTTGGTTATTTCTCCAAACTGTTAAATTATTTAAGGTATTTCGACTTTTTATTCCAAGTTGTAATATCGATTTCATATCATGGCTGCATAATGTACTTCTATATGATGTAATAAAGTATCAATAATTAATGCTGAAACCATTCCCGTTTTACTTGATGAGAGTCATTACCACTTGTATGTGGTGTAGACAGTCACTGCAAAATTCTGTTGAAGAAAATCAAAACATCTGTGATAATAAAATCAGTATCACTGAAATAAGAATCTTAAAAAAACAAAGTATATTTTAGGGAAGAGCAAATAGCAGAGTTTATCATTTGGTTTTACAGAACTCTAAACTTATCTGATCAAGATGAATTACAAACAAATTGCAAGTAAAACAGCAGCAGTTTTCAAATTTAATCTGGAAGAGTTTTGAGTAGCCAGCTTTTTATGTCAGCAAGCCATGTGGGCCCCAGTATACTTGGTTCAAGGCCACAAAATATGATAATCATCCTAACTTTATCTCAACCTCACCCCACCCCCACAAAATGACATGACATTTCAAGATAAAGTGACAATAACATTTAGAGAAAATATTAAAATAATAAACGAAACAATGTGAAACCATCTTATAGCAATGGTAGTACATTTGATGGTGTAAGTAGAAACCACATCATATAACTGCACAAAACATAAAGGGATAGGGAGCCATCTGATGATATTACAGGAGCAGCTGGATTTGACAAATGGATACAACTGGAGCCATAACATGAACAGTAAACCGGTATATTTGAAAATCATCGAAAAATACTGCCATTTTGTGGGAAGCACACATGCACTGTCATTGGCTCAAGGATGAACTATATCACTTGTAAGAAGAGTGCATGGTGGGGAAGGAAATGCAGTTCAAACCAAATGAATTATCATGATAAAAGGACAAAAACATACAGGTATCAAATACGAGGAAGGTGTGGAATGTAACACACCGTACTGGATAATACTGCATACAAGTATCTAGTGTACATGGTTTTAAAACACAGTCTTCTTTATATGTTCTTTCATCAGATCACTTAAGTTTTCTATTGTGATTGTGTGGCAAAACCATGAGATGGTAAGCACCATCCATTAACCGAAGATCAGTTTAGCTGAACAATTTATATATTGATAGTGAAGGCAAAAATGGCCACATCAAGGTGACCAGAGGGTCATAATGTGACATGTTGGCCTTCAAGTTAAGTATCACTCATTCTATCATTCTAAGGGGATCCAGTATCTGTCTGCCTGGGATGACAAGATTGACAGACCTCGATGCTTTACCAGAGATGACCTGCACCTGTCACTCCAGGGATTCCAGATATTGACCCCTATAGTGCCTTTTTTAGGCAATGTCCTGAAGACAAAATTACCACCATAACAGCTACAAGCAAATGAAATCTGAGGGTCATGCTACTCAACGCTAGAAGTCTAAATCTCAAAATGCCCTCGCTCAAAGCACTCCTTAAAATGGAGAAAATCGACATCTGTGCAGTGACAGAGACCTGGTTCAAGGCTCCAGAGAGCACCCCAGCACTACCAAGCTATAATTCATACCACACCTTTTTGTTCCCTAAACCTGGACTGTAGCACTAAAGGTGGCAGTGTCTCCATATTCATAAAGGATATGCACACCTCCAGACTAGTAGCGCAACATAATGCATCAGAGATACTTCAGATACAACTAACACTGGGTAAAATTGCAATCCAGGTTGTAGCCTGCTATAGATTCCCCCACCATTTCCCAGGACTCCCACTCCACATCCCCAAACACACTGGAAAATATTAGGGTACAACCCAATACCCTTATACTAGGAGACTTTAACTACCCCTCCAATAACTGGGAAAATTACTCATGTACCAACACACTTGCTCAACTTTTTCTGGAATTCATTAATTCCAGTGCCCTGGACCAACTCATTTTTACCCCCACCAGGGGTAGAAACATCCTTGATCTGGTCATTACTAACATGGACGACTGTTGCTCTACACCAGTAATCAACTCCTCCCTGGTTAGATCTGACCACAAGCTAATCACCATGAATATCCACATCCCACCCTCACCCCCCCAAAAGGAAACCACCGTAAAAAACTTCTCCAAAGCCAATTTTGCACTTCTAAAAACAGAGGTGGCTAACTTCACAACACCCATTCAAATGGAAAATAGGTGCATGACTGTTGAATCATACACCAATGCACTGTATGAGCACATATACAAGTGCATGAAATGGGCCATACGAAACAGAACCAAGATACTCTCCTCCAAAAAAAGGAAACCAATCTGGTGGTCCCCCACCATAAACAAACTCTACAACAGAAGGAAAAAAACTGTTGCAGAAAAGGCTGAATTCCCAAGACTGGAAAAACTCCCTTGTTAGCCTCAGCAAATAACTAAACAGTGTAAGAAACTTCTCTGTGTGGAAGATTTTCAGTCCATATATATCTCTAGTTAATCACTGTATATTAAGCAGACCAGACAATAGTAGTAGAAGTAGCAAAATTAAACTCGTCTTAAGTAAAAAAAATAATAAAAAATATATAATTTGAAATATTGCACAGAATTACTAAGTATTAGAAAGTAATCCAAGCAAGGCAGGCAGTCTGTTTCCAGTCGAAAATCATCAAATCCTCTAAAGTTAGCTACAAAAACAAAATTGCTACAGGTGCTAAAGACAGCCACAAGGCATTCTATAGTTACGTCAAGAATCTACATGGCAGTACTCAGATCTGCTCTAAGTTACAGCACAATGGCAATACATATACAGAACCAACTGATATTGCCAACATATTGGCCGACAGGTTCAGCGCGAACTTTACCCCCCTTCCTCCCCCTAAAGGACCTATCACAATACCTGAGGAATGCCAAGTCCCTATTATCACAGCTACAAAGGTAAAAAAATGCACTGGCCAAGAATACAGCTTCCATGGGACCTGATAATATCGCTGGCTGTGTTCTACATGAATTACAAAGTGAACTGGCACCACACCTGAGTACCCTGTTCAATCACAGCCTCATTTCAGCCTTTGTTCCTACCGAATGGCACAGTGCTACGGTCATCCCACTTTACAAAGGGGGAGTGACTACAGACCCTGGGAACTACTGCTCCATTCGTCTGACGAGTCTGATATGTAAGGCTATGGAGTGCATCATCATGGACCTTATAAATAAGGACATAGGGAATCTCCAAACTCTGGACTCCACGCAGTTTGGGTTTGTGAAATGTAGATCATGCCTGCTCAACCTGATAGACTTCTTCGAGTCTGTCACTAGAGCTGTGGATGAGGGCACGGTAGTTCACACAGCCTACCTAGATCTTGCCAAGGCCTTTGACACCATCCGTCACTCAGGAATCATAGATAGACTCACTAAACTAGGTATAATCCCCTATGTCATAAGATGGGTTGCCAACTGGCTCACTGATAGAACCCACACTGTGAAAGTAGTGGACTCCAAATCTGACTACTGACCAGTTACAAGTGGTGCCCCACAGGGATCGGTCCTAGGTCCTCTCCTATTTGGCATCTACTTCTCTGAAGTATAAGCCAACACAAAGGGACTCTGGCTGACCAAGTTCGCAGATGATTGCAAACTGGAAGCCATTATTGATTCTCCCACTGATGTAGACATTCTGCAAAAAGGCCTCACTGACACCAATGACTGGTGCCAGAACCATGGCCTTAAGCTCAATGCCAAAAAGTGCATTGTCATTCCCTTTGGGAAAAATTTGATGCCCATTAACTACCACATAGGTGATAGTCCACTATACACTGAAGGTGTGAAAAGGGACCTGGGGACACAGGTTGACAGCAACCTCTCCTTTGATAACCACATTGCCACTGTAGTCAGAAAGTCCTTCTACGTGGCAAATCTCATTACAAAAGGTTTCTCATCCAGGAAGAAAGAGGTCATAATCCCTCTCTACTCATCCCTCATTAGACCTATAATAGAATACAATGCCCCATTTGGTATGTACCTCACTAGACACCTGCAGCAACTGGAAAGGCCACAAAAATGCCTCACTAAGAGGATCTTAGGCCTTAGACACATGCCCTATACGGTCAGACTCAAAAAACTCCAGTTATACTCTGTCTCTTATTGCCTACTTAGAGGTGATCTCTGCTTGACTTACAAAGCCATGTCTAACCCCAGAGCTGCTAGATATGCTACACCTAAAGAAATCCCAATCCCTCCATGCCACACACTCTGGGGACCTAAACCTCATTACCACAATAAAAAGAACATGCTGGAGGGACAGGTTCCTAACCCAGAGACTTCCCATACTCTGGAACAAACTTCCCATTCACATCAAGCAGAGCACTTCACTGGCCCTCTTTAGGAGAAATCTTGATGAGTGGATGGGCAATAAGAAATTTACCCCGGGATCACTTCAGTGGCCTAGCTTGACAGGGGCACTGGGAACTAACTTTGGGCGGCATGATGCCATGGTATCTTTTTGGGCTAGGCTTATATAGGCTCCAGGGCTGTTAGCCTAGTACACACCTAAGAACCTATTATGTTTGAAACCCCCCAATAATTCTGTTAGATGTGGTCTCAGTTTTCCACCACTTACACATTCTATCTCCGAGATCAATAAAACATCAAGAAAAAGGAAATGTTTGACTTTATGCCAAAACTGAATGCTTCCTTTCCACAAGGTTGTGTAACTTCATAGCTAAGATATTTAAATAACAGAAGTATAACAGTATGTTAGGGAAAAGGTGGTTAGCACGCCCCCCCAAAAAGCTTCTTCAGGTCTTTTTTATCATAGGCTTTCCTAATTCTGACACGTGATGGGATTTCTGTCAGCACTGAATTTCTTGGTGCTGGGATTTCAATTTGTGGGATTCTGTGAGTGGTATTTTCAGATTTGTTTATTTACTTATTGATTGATTGCATGTTGATGTTCGGAACTAGGTCCAAATACTGCACATAGTTTAGTATTTTTTTTTGTTCGTTTTTGAATGGAATAAGCACAGTTAAGTGCATTACTTTCCTACAAAACATATTCATAAAGATCTGTTGCTGTAAGGTATATTTTTTGTTTGCAATTCCCTTGTGTTATGTCTGATAGTGGTGTGTCCTTAGCTAGCACTCTCACGCTCTTACAAAACATTTAAATAAGCAAAAGAAAAAGAAACAAAGTAACAGTGTCTAAGCGGGCTTGGGACAGAGTACTTCGAACTGAATATTTATCGCTGAAGGGACTGTAAGGTATTTGGGTGAGAGTAGGTGATACAGCGTGTACCTGGCAGATATGATAATCTCTTAATCTCATGGTTAAACGTACAAAGATACCCTGCAGATGTGTAACCAGTATTACCAGTGCATAAGAGTCAGTGATACAGCGTGTACCTCACAGATATGAACATCCCTCATCTCACTGTTAAACTTACAAAGATACCCTGCAGATGTGTAAGCAGTATTACCAGTGCATAAGAGTAGGTGATACAGCGTGTACCTGGCAGATATGATAATCCCCAGTCTCAATGTTAAACTTACAGAGATACCCTGCAGATATGTGACCAGTATTACCAGTGCGTAAGAGTAGGTGATACAGCATGTACCTGGCAGATATGATAATCCCCAGTCACACTGTTAAACTTACAGAGATACCCTGCAGATATGTTACCAGTATTACCAGTGCGTAAGAGTGGTTGATACAGTTTGTACCTGGCAGATATGATAATCCCCAGTCTCACTGTTAAATGTACAGAGATACCCTGCAGATATGTTACCAGTATTACCAGTGCATAAGAGTAGGTGATACAGCGTGTACCTGGCAGATATGATAATCCCCAGACTCACTGTTAAACTTACAGAGATACCCTGCATATGTGTAAGCAGTACTACCAGTGCATAAGAGTAGGTGATACAGCGTGTACCTGGCAGATATGATAATCCCCAGTCTCACTGTTAAACTTACTGAGATACCCTGCAGATATGTTACCAGTATTACCAGTGAGTAAGAGTGGTTGATACAGCGTGTACCTGGCAGATATGATAATCCCCAGTCTCACTGTTAAACTTACAGAGAGAACCTGCAGATGTGTAACCAGTATTACCAGTGCATAATAGTAGGTGATACAGCATGTAACTGGCAGATATGATAATCCCCAGTCTCACTGTTAAATGTACAGAGATACCCTGCAGATGTGAAACCAGTATTACCAGTGCGTAAGAGGGGCTGATAAAGCATGTACCTGGCAGATATGATAATCCCTAGTCTCACTGTTAAACTTACAGATACCCTGCATATGTGCAACCAGTATTACCAGTACATAAGAATGGTTGATACAGCATGTATCTGGCAGATATGATAATTCCCAGTCTCACTGTTAAACGTATAGAAATAACCTGGAGATGTGTAACCAGTATTACCACTGTGTAAGAGTGGTTGATACAACGTGTACCTGACAGATATGAAAATCCCCAGTCCCACCGTTAAACCTACAGAGATACCCAGCAGATATGTTACCAGTATTGCCAGTGCGTAAGAGTGGTTGAAACAGCATATACCTGGCAGATATGATAATCCCCAGCCTCACTGTTAAACTTACAGGGATACCCTGCAGATATGTTACCAGTATCACCAGTGCATAAGAGTATTTGATACAGCGTGTACCTGGCAGATATGACAATCCCTAGTCTCAATGGTAAACTTACAAGGATACCCTGCAGATGCATAACCAGTATTACCAGTGCATAGAAGTGGTTGATACAGCATGTACCTGGCAGATATGATAATCCTCTGTCTCACTGTTAAACTTACAGAGATACCCTGCAGATGTGTAACCAGTATAACCACTGCGTAGAAGTAGGTGATATGGCATATACCTGGCAGATATGATAATCCCCAGCCTCACTGTTAAACTTCAGAGATACCCTGAAGATGTGTAACCAGTATTACCAGTGCATAAGAGTGGTTGACACAGCATGTACCTGGTAGATATGATAATCTCTAGCGTCACTTTTAAACTGACAGAGATACCGTGCAGATGTGTAGCCAGTATTACCAGTGCGTAAGAGTGGTTGATACAGCGTGTCCCTGGCAGATGTGATAATCCCTAGTCTCACTGTTAAATTTACAGAAATACCCTGCAGATATGTTACCAGTATTATCAGTGCATAAGAGTGGTTGATATAGCATGTTCCCAGTAGATATGATAATCCCCAGTCACACTGTCAAACTTACAGAGATAACCTGCAGATGTGTAACCGGTATTACCAGTGCGTAAAACTGGTTGATACACCGTGTACCTGGCAGATATGATAATCCGCAGTCTCTCTGTTAAATTTACAGAGATACCCTGCAGATGTGTAACAAGTATTACCAGTGCATAAGAATGATTGATACAGCGTGTACCTGACAGATATGATAATCCTTCATCTCACTGTTAAACTAACAGAGATAACCTGCAGATATATTACTGGTATTACCAGTGTGTAAGAGTGGTTGATACAACATGTGTCTGGCAGATATGATAATCCCCAGTCTCAATGTTAAACGTACAGAGATACCCCGCAGAAGAGTAACCAGTATTACCACTGCAGAAGAGTGGTTGATACAACGTGTACCTGGCAGATATGATACTTTCTAGTCTCACTGTTAAACGTAAAGAGATACCCTGCATTTATGCAACCAGTCTTACCACTGCGTAAGAATGGTTGATACAGCGTCTACCTGGCAGATATGATAATCCCTAATCTCACTGTTAAATTTACAGAGATACCCTGCAGATGTGTAAGCAGTATTACCAGTGTGTAAGAGAAGGTGATACAGCGTGTACCTGGCAGATATGATAATCCCCAGTCTCAATGTTAAATGTACAGAGATACCCTGCAGAAGTGTAACCAGTATTACCAGTGCGTAAGAGTGGTTGATACAGCGTGTACCTGGCAGATATGATAATCCCTAGTCCCACTGTTAAACTTACAGAGATACCCTGCAGATGTGTAACCAGTATTAACAGTGCATAAGAGTAGGTGATACAGCATGTACCTGGCAGATATGATAATCCCCAGTCTCACTGTTAAACCTACAGAGATACCCTGCAGATGTGTAAGCAGTATTACTAGTGCGTAAGAGTAGGTGATACAACGTGAACCTGGCAGATATGATAATCCCCAGTCTCACTGTTAAATGTACAAAGATACCCTGCAGATGTGCAACCAGTATTACCAGTGCATAAGAATGGTTGATACAGCATGTATCTAGCTGATATGATAATACCCAGTCTCACTGTTAAACGTATGGAGATAACCTGCAGATGTGTAACCAGTATTACCAATGCGTAAGAGTGCTTGATAAAGCGTGTACCTGGCAGATATGATAATCCCCAGTCCCACTGTTAAACTTACAGAGATACCCTGCAGATATGTTACCAGTATTACCAGTGCATAAGAGTGGTTGACACAGCATGTACCTGGCAGATGTGATATTCCCCAGGTCTCACTGTTAAACTTACAGAGGTACCCTGCAGATGTGTAACCAGTATTACCAGTGCGTAAGAGTAGGTGATACAGCGTGTAACTGGCAGATATGATAATCCCCAATTTCACTGTTAAACTTACAGAGATACCCTGCAGATGTGTAACCAGTATTACCAGTGCGAAATAGGGTTGAAACAGCGTGTACCTGGCAGATATGATAATCCCCAGTCTGACTGTTAAACTTACAGAGATACCCTGCAGATATATTACCAGTATTACCAGTGCATGTACCTGGCAAATATAATGATCCCCAGTCTCACTGTTAAATGTACAGACATAACCTGCAGATATGTTACCAGTATTACCAGTGCATAAGAGTAGGTGATACAGTGTGTACCTGTCAGATATGGTAATCCCCAGTCTCAGTGTTAAATTTACAGAGAGATCCTGCAGATGTGTAAGCAGTATTACCAGTGCATAATAATAGGTGATACAGCATGTACCTGGCAGGTATGATAATCCCCAGTCTCACTGTTAAACTTACAGAGATACCCTGCAGATATATTACCAGTATTACCAGTGCGTAAGAGTGGTTGATACAGTTTGTACCTGGCAGATATGATAATCCCCAGTCTCACTGTTAAATGTACAGAGATACCATGCAGATATGTTACCAGTATTAGCAGTGTGTAAGAATAGGCGATACAGCATGTACCTGGCAGATGTGATAATCCCCAGTCTCACTGTTAAACTTAAAGAGAGACCCTGCAGATGTGTAAGCAGTATTACCAGGGCATAACAGTAGGTGATACAGCGTGTACCTGGCAGATATGATAATCCCCAGTCTCACTGTTAAACTTACAGAGATACCCTGGAGATATGTTACCAGTATTACCAGTGCTTAAGAGTGGTTGATATAGCGTGTATCTGGCAGATATGATAATCCCCAGTCTCACTGTTAAACTTACAGAGATACCTGCAGATATGTTACCGGTATTACCAGTGCGTAAGAGTGGTTGATACAGCATGTACCTGGCAGATATGATAATCCCCAGTCTCACTGTTAAACTTACAGAGATATCCTGCCAATATGTTACCAGTATTACCAGTGAGTAAGAGTGGTTGATACAGCATGTACCTGGCAGATATGATAATCCCCAGGTATCTGTTAAACTTACAGAGGTACCCTGCAGATGTGTAACCAGTATTACCAGTGCGTAAGAGTGGTTGATACAGCGCGTACCTGGCAGATATGATAATCCCCAGTCTCACTGTTAAATTTACAGAGAGAACCTGCAGATGTGTAACCAGTATTACCAGTGTGTAAGAGTAGGTGATACAGCGTGTAACTGGCAGATATGATAATCCCCAGTCTCACTGTTAAACTTACAGAGATACCCTGCAGATGTGTAAGCAGTATTACCAGTGCGTAAGAGTAGGTGATATAGCGTGTACCTGGCAGATATGATAAACCCCAGTATCACTGTTAAATATACAGGGATACCCTGCAGATGTGTAACCAGTATTACTAGTGCTTAACAGTGGCTGATAAAGCATGTACCTGTCAGATATGATAATCCCTAGTCTCACTGTTAAACTTATAGAGATACCCTGCAGATGTGCAACCAGTATTACCAGTGCATAAGAATGGTTGATACAGCATGTATCTGGCAGATGTGATAATCCCCAGTCTCACTGTTAAACAAATAGAGATAACCTGGAGATGTGTAACCAGTATTACCAGTGTATAAGAGTGGTTGATACAACGTGTACCTGACAGATATGAAAATCCCCAGTCCCACAGTTAAATTTACAGAGATACCCAGCAGATATGTTACCAGTATTGCCAGTGTGTGAGTGGTTGAAACAGCATATACCTGGCAGATATGATAATCCCCAGTCTCACTGTTAAACTTTCAGGGATACCCTGCAGATATATTGCCAGTATTGCCAGTAAGAGTAGTTGATACAGCGTGTACCTGGCAGATATGATAATCCCCAGTCTCACTGTCAAACTTACAGAGATAACCTGCAGATGTGCAACCAGTATTACCAGTGCGTAGAAGTAGGTGATACAGCGTGTACCTGGCAGATATGATAATCCCCAGTCCCACTGTTAAACTTACAGAGATACCTTGCAGATGTGTAACCAGTATTACCAGTGCGTAGAAGTAGGTGATATGGCATGTACCTGGCAGATATCATAATCCCCAGTCTCACTGTTAAACTTCAGAGATACCCTGCAGATGTGTAACCAGTATTACCAGTGCGTAAGAGTGGTTGACACAGTGTGTACCTGGCAGATATGATAATCCCTAGTCTCACTTTTAAACTGACAGAGAGACCCTGCAGATGTGTAAGCAGTATTACCAGTGCGTAAAAGTGGTTGATACAGCATTTCCCTGGCAGATATGATAATCCCTAGTCCCACTGTTAAATTTACAGAAATACCCTGCAGATATGTTACCAGTATTACCAGTGCATAAGAGTGGTTGATACAGCATGTTCCTGGTAGATATGATAATCCTCAGTCTCACTGTTAAACTTACAGAGATAACCTGCAGATGTGTAACCAGTATTACCAGTGTGTAAAACTGGTTGATGCAGCGTGTACCTGGCAGGTATGATAATCTGCAGTCTCTCTGTTAAATTTACAGAGATACCCTGCAGATGTGTAACAAGTATTACCAGTGCATAAGAGTGGTTGATACAGCGTGTACCTGGCAGATATGATAATCCTCCATCTCACTGTTAAACTAACAGAGATAACCTGCAGATATGTTACCAGTATTACCAGTGTGTAAGAGTGGTTGTTACAACATGTGCCTGGCAGATATGATAATCCCCAGTCTCAATGTTAAATGTACAGAGATACCGCGCAGATGAGTAACCAGTATTACCACTGCATAAGAGTGGTTGATACAGCGTGTAACTGGCAGATATGATAATCCCCAGTCTCAATGTTAAATGTACAGAGATACCGCGCAGATGAGTAACCAGTATTACCACTGCATAAGATTGGTTGATACAGCATGTACCTGGCAGATATGATAATCCTCCGTCTCACTGTTAAACTAACAGAGATAACCTGCAGATATGTTACCAGTATTACCAGTGTGTAAGAGTGGTTGTTACAACATGTGCCTGGCAGATATGATAATCCCCAGTCTCAATGTTAAATGTACAGAGATACCGCGCAGATGAGTAACCAGTATTACCACTGCATAAGAGTGGTTGATACAACGTGTACCTGGCAGATATGATAATCCCTAGTCTCACTGTTAAATGTAAAGAGATACCCTGCAGATATGTAACCAGTATTACCACTGCGTAAGAGTGGTTGATACAGCATGTATCTAGCAGATATGATAATACCCAGTCTCACTGTTAAACGTTTAGAGATAACGTGCAGATGTGTAACCAGTATTACCAGTGAGTAAGAGTGGTTGATAAAGCATGTACCTGGCAGATATAATAATCCACAGTCCCACTGTTAAACTTACAGAGATACCCTCCAGATATGTTACCAGTTTTACCAGTGCATAAGAGTGGTTGATACAGCTTGTACCTGGCAGATATGATAATCCCCAGTCTCACTGTTACACTTACAGAGATACCCTGCAGATATGTTACCAGTATTACCAGTGCATAAGAGTGGTTGACACAGCATGTACCTGACAGATATGACATTCTCCAGGTCTCACTGTTAAACTTACAGAGGTACCCTGCAGATGCGTAACCAGTAAGAGTGGTTGATACGGCATGTACCTGGCAGATATGATAATCCCCAGTCTCACTGTTAAACTTACAGAGAGAACCTGCAGATGTGCAACCAGTATTACCAGTGCGTAAGCGTAGGTGATACAGCGTGTAACTGGCAGATATGATAATCCCCAATTTCACTGTTAAACTTACAGAGATACCCTGCAGATGTGTAACCAGTATTACCAGTGCATAATAGTGACTGATACAGCATGTACCTGTCAGATATGATAATCCCCAGTCTGACTGTTAAACGTAGAGAGATACCCTGCAGATGTGTAAGCAGTGTTAAAAGTGTGTAAGATTAGGTGATACAGAGTGTACCTGGCAGATATGATAATCCCCAGTCTCACTGTAAAACTTACAGAGATAAACTGCAGATATGTTACCACTATTACCAGTGCGCAAGAGTGGTTGATACAGCGTGCACCTGGCAGATATGATAATCCCCAGTCTGACTGTTAAACTTACAGAGATACCCTGCAGATATATTACCAGTATTACCAGTGTGTGTACCTGGCAGATATAATAATTCCCAGTCTCACTGTTAAATGTACAGACATAACCTGCAGATATGTTACCAGTATTACCAGTGCGTGAGAGTAGGTGATACAGCGTGTACCTGGCAGATTAATTCCCAATCTCACTGTTAAACTTACAGAGAGACCCTGCAGATGTGTAAGCAGTATTACCAGTGCATAAGAATAGGTGATACAGCATGTACCTGGCAGATATGATAATCCCCAGTCTCACTGTTAAACTTACAGAGATACCCTGCTGATATATTACCAGTATTACCAGTGCGTAAGAGTGGTTGATACAGTGTGTACCTGGCAGATATGATAATCCCCAGTGTCACTGTTAAATGTACAGAGATAACCTGCAGATATGTTACCAGTATTACCAGTGTGTAAGAGTAGGCGATACAGTGTGTACCTGGCAGATATGATAATCCCCAGTCTCACTAGTAAACTTACAAAGATACCCTGCTGATGTGTAAGCAGTATTACTAGTGCGTAAGAGTAGGTGATACAGCGTGTACCTGGCAGATATGCTAATCCCTAGTCTCATTGTTAAATTTACAGAGAGAAACTGCTGATGTGTAACCAGTATTACCAGTGCGTAAGAGTGGTTGATACAGTTTGTACCTGGCAGATATGATAACCCCCAGTCTCACTGTTAAACGTACAGAGAGAACCTGCAGATGTGTAACTGGTATTTCTAGTGCGTAAGAGTGGTTGATACAGCATGTATCTGGCATATATCATAATCCCCAGTCTCACTGTTAAACTTACAGAGAGACCCTGCAGATGTGTAACCAGTATTACCAGTATGTAAGAGTGGTTGATACAGCATGTACCAGCCAGAAATGATAATCCCCAGTCTCACTGTTAAATTTACAGGGATACCCTGCAGAAGTGTAACCAGTATTACCAGTGAGTAAGAATGGTTGTTACAGTGTGTACCTGGCAGATATGATAATCCCCAGTATCACTGTTAAACTTACAGGGAGAACCTGCAGATGTGTAACTGGTATTGCTAGTGCGTAAGAATGGTTGATACAGCATGTACCTCGCAGATATAATAATCCCTAATCTCACTGTTAAATTTACAGAGACATCCTGCAGATGTGTAACCAGTATTACCAGTGAGTAAGAGTGGTTGATACAGCATGTACCTGGCAGATATGATAATCCCTAGTCTCACTGGTAAATTTACAGAGATATGCTGCAGATATGTTACACATATTACCAGTTTGTAAGAGTGGTTGATACGGCATATACCTGGCAGATATGATAAACCCCAGTCTCACTTTTAAATGTAGAGAGATAACCTGCAGATGTGTAACCAATATTACCAGTGCATGAATGGTTGTTACAGTGTGTACCTGGCAGATATGATAATCTCCAGTCTCACTGTTAAATTTACAGAGATACCCTGCAGATATGTAGCCAGTATTACCAGTGTGTGAATGGTTGTTACAGTGTGTACCTGGCAGATATGATAATCCCCAGTCTCACTGTTAAATTTACAGAGAGTTCCTGCAGATGTGTAACTGGTATTGCCAGTGTGTAGGAGTCATTGATACAGCATGTACTTGGCAGGTATGATAATCCCCAGTCTCACTGTTAAACTTAAAGAGATACCCTGCAGATATGTTACCAGTGTTGCCAGTGCATAAGAGTGGTTCATACAACATGTACCTCGCAGATATGATAATCCCCTTTCTCACTGTTAAATGTAGAGAGATACCCTGCAGATGTGTAACCAGTATTACCAGTGCGTTAGAGTGCTTGAGACAGCATGTACCTGACAGATATGATAATCCCCAGTCTCACCATTAAATTTACGGTAATACCGTGCAAATATGTAACCAGTATTACCAGTGCATAAGAGAGGTTGATACAGCGTGTTCCTGGCAGATATGATAATCCCCAGTCTCACTGTTAAACTTACACAGATACCCTGCAGATATGTTACCAGTATTACCAGTGCGTAAGAGTGGTTGATATAGCATGTAACTGGCAGATATAATAATCCCCAGTCTCACTGTTAAACTTACAGAGATACCCTGCAGATGTGTAACCAGTATTACCAGTGCATGAGTGGTTGATTCCACGTGTACCTGATAGGTATGATAATCCCCAGTATCACTGTTAAACTTACAGAGATACCCTGCAGATATGTTAACCGTATTACCAGTGCGTAAGAGTGGTTGATACAGCGTGTTCCTGGCAGATATGATAATCCCCAGTCTCACTGTTAAACTTACACAGATACCCTGCAGATATGTTACCAGTATTACCAGTGCGTAAGAGTGGTTGATATAGCATGTAACTGGCAGATATAATAATCCCCAGTCTCACTGTTAAACTTACAGAGATACCCTGCAGATGTGTAACCAGTATTACCAGTGCGTAAGAGTGGTTGATTCCACGTGTACCTAATAGGTATGATAATCCCCAGTATCACTGTTAAACTTACAGAGATACCCTGCAGATATGTTAACCGTATTACCAGTGCGTAAGAGTGCTTGATACAGCATGTATCTTGCAGATATGATATTTCCCAATGTCACTGTTAAACATACAGAGATAACCTGCAGATGTGTATCCAATAATACCAGTGCATAAGATTGGTTGATATAGCATGTACCTGGCAGATATGAGAATCTCTAGTCTCACTGTTAAACTTACAGAGATACCATGTAGATGTGTAAACAATATTACGAATGCATAAGAGTGGTTGATACAGCATATACTTGGCAGTTGTGATATTCCCCACTCTCACTATTACACGTACAGAGATACCTTTGCAGATGTGTAACCAGTATTACCAGTGCGTAAGACTGGTTGATACAGCGTGTAGCTGGCAGATATGATAATCCCCGGTCTCACTGTTAAACTTACAGAGATTACCTTCAGATGTGTAACTAATATTACCAGTGTGTGAGAATGGTTGATACAGCGTGTACCTGGCAGATATGATAAGCCCCAGTTTCACTGTTAAACTTGCAGTGATACTTTGCAGATATGTTACCAGTATTACCAGCACGTAATAGAGGTTGATACAGCGTGTACTGTGTAAACAGTATTACCAGTGCATAAGAGTAGGTGATACAGCATGTACCTGGCAGATATGATAATCCCCAGTCTCACTGTTAAACTTACAGAGAGATCCTGTGGATGTGTAACCAGTGTTACAAGTGCGTAAGAGTGGTTGATACAGCGTGTACCTGGCAGAAATGATAATCCCCAGTCTCACTGCTAACCTTACAGAGATAACCTGCAGATATGTAACCAGTATTACCAGTGAGTAAGAGTGGTTGTTACAGTGTGTGTACCTGGCAGATATGATAATCCCCACTCTCACTGTTAAACTTACAGAGACACCCTGCAGATGTGTAACCAGTATTACCAGTGAGCAAGAGTGGTTGATACAGCATGTACCTGGCAGATATGATAATCCCTAGTCTCACTGGTAAACTTACAGATATACACTGCAGATGTGTTACCAGTATTACCAATGCGTAAGAGTGGTTGATACAGTGTGTACCTGGCAGATATGATAACCCCCAGTCTTACTGTTAAACATACAGAGATACCCTGCAGATGTTCATAGGTTCATAGTTTCATAGGTAGGTAGGTACAAGGCTATCTGCCCGAGGGCATTTATAAGCCTAGCCAGTGTGTGTTAGCTTTCTCCGCCCCATTGATTAATTAACTGAGCCTCTGTCAAGAAGTAATCCCAGGGGTGTATTTTCTGTTATCCATCCACTCGTCGAGGTTTCTCTTGAAGAATGTTAGTGAGGGGCTCTGCCTAATGTAGTTAGGAATTTTTTTCCAAAGCATGGGGAGTCTCTGTGACAGGAATTTTCCCTCCAGCATGTTCTATTTATTGTTGTGCCGAGGTTAAGCTCACTAGAGCAAGTGGCTCGCAGTGATTTGGATTTCTTTAGATGGAGCATGTCCATCAATTCTGAGTTGGACATGGCTTTGTAAGTCAGGTAGAGATCACCTCTGAGTAAGCGATATGCCAGTTAGTACAGCTGGAGTTTTTCCAGTCAGGCTGCATAGGACATATGGTTGAGACCAGTAATCCTCTTGGTGAGGTACTTTTGTGGTCTTTCCAGCTGTTGGAAGTGTCTTGTGAGGTACATCCCAAACGGGGCATTGTACTCTATGATGGGTCTGATGAGTGATGAGTAGAGGGGTACTATAAGCTCTTTATTTCTAGATGTGATCCCTTTAGTAATTAGATGGGCTACATAGAAGGATTTCCTAACTACTTTGGCAATATGATTGTCAAAGGAGAGATTACTATCTATTTGAGTCCCCAGAGCTCTTATTACCTTTTCTGTATTAAGGGGGCTGCCACCTATGTGGTAATTCATGGATGTTTTGTTTTTCCCAACCAGGATGACTATGCATTTTTTGGCATTTAGCTTGAGACCATGACTTTGAAATGAGGTGTCCGTCTCAGTAAGGCCCTTTTGGAGAATGTCTGTGTCAGCTGGAGAGTCAATTATGGCTCCCAGTTTGCAGTCATCGGTGAACTTGGTTAGCCATAGTCCTCCTGTGTTTGCCTGTACTTCTGAGAAGTATATGCCAAACAGTAGGGGTCCCAGGACTGAGCCTTGTGGGACACCACTTGTGACTGGTTTAGAGTTGGACCTGGATCCCGCTATTCTTACCGTGTGAGTTCTGTCTGTAAGCCAGTTGGCAACCCATCTCGTGACGTAGGGTTTATGTTCAGTCTGGTGAGTTTTTCTATAATTCCCGAGTGAGGAATGGTGTCAAAAGCCTTGGCGAGGTCAAGGTAGGCTGTGTGAAATACCTTCCCCTCATCTATGGCCTTGGTGACTGTCTCGAAGAAGTCAACCAGGTTTATTAGGCATGATCTGCCCTTAACAAAGCTGAACTGGGTCGGGTCAAGTGTTTGGAGGTTCCCAATGTCTTTGTTAATGAGTTCCATGATGATGCGCTCCATAGCCTTGCAGACCAGGCTAGTCAGGCTTATGGGGCGATAGTTACCAGGATCAGTTGTAGCCTCTCCTCTGTGGGGCAGAATAACCATTGCTGTGTGCCATTCTATGGGCACATAGCCTGTGGAGAGACTGAGATTGAACAGTGTGTTTAGGTGGAGTGTTAGTTTGATCTGTAGTTCGTGCAAGACACCACCTGGGACACCATCTGGCCCCATTGACGCTGTCCTTTTGGCTTTTGAAAGGGCTGTTTTCACCTGTGCGTCTGTGATTTCCTGGACACTACACTTTTCCGGTATGGCTGTGGGCCCTTTTGGGGGTGAGGGGGGGGGTGAAGTTTGCACTGAATCTATCTGCCAGGATGTTGGCAATATCAGTGGGTTCAGTATATTTTGTGGTATTTTGCACTAGTTCGGTGTATATCTGTGAGTTGCCACTTAGATTCTTGACATAGCTAAAGAAGGCTTTGTGGTTATCTTTCTAATCCTTGGCTATTTTTCTTTCGAAGTTAACCTTGGAGGATTTTATGAGGGACCTTAGTTTCTTACTGATACTGATCAGGGATGTCTTTCCTTCTTGGGATTTGCTTTTTTTCTGAACTAGTTTCCTCCTTCTGTTGTATAGCCTGTTTATGGCAGGGGTCCACCAGACTGGTTTGTTTCTCTTAGGGGAGTGTGTCTTGGTTTTGCTAGGGATGGCACGATCCATGCATCCTTGTAGGTGCTCATAGAGTGCATCTGTCAAGGTTCCTGTATCTTGGACACTGTTATCCTTTAGCGTAGGGGCTGTGAAACTTGCCACCTCTGTCTTAAGTAAGGTGAAGTTTGCTATAGAAAAGTTTTTCACTGTGGTTTTCTTGGTTGGAGGTGGTGGTGTGGTGTGGACATCCAGAGTGATTAGTTTATGGTCTGATCTAACCAGTGACGGGTTGGTGATGACCAGGTCCAATATGTTTTCACCTCTGGTAGGGGAGTTTACCAGCTGATCCAGGGCATTTGAGTTGATAAATTCCAGGAAGCGCTGGGCCTGGGAATTTGTACTTGATTAGTTTTCTCAGTTAACGGTGGGGTAATTGAAATCGCCCAATATCAGGGTGTTCGGTAGGACCTTCATGTTTTCTAGTGTCTCCAGAAAGGCAGAGTGGTGGTCCTGGGTCATGGAGGGTGATCTGCAGCAGGCCACAATTTGCAATGCAGATCTTCCTGATGTTAGTTGCACATGGATGATCTCAGAGGTATCATGCTGTGCCACTAACCTGGAGGTGTAGGTATCCTTGATGAATATGGATACACCCTCTCTTTTGTGTTTCAGTCCATGTTCTGTGGCCGAAATGTGTGGTATGAGTTGTAGCCTGGTAGTACTGGGGTGCTCTGTGGTGCCTTGAACCAGGTTTCAGTTACTGCACAGTTGTCGACTTTCTCCATACTGAGGAGTACTTCGAGCATGTGCATTTTGAGATTTAAACTCTTGGCGTTGAGTAGCATAACCCACATTTTTTTTATTTGTGCTGTTTACGGAGGTGGGTTTGACTTTTGAGCCTTGCCTAAAAAAGGCACTATGGGGGCAGCAAGAGCCTTTGCCAGTATTCAAAAGCCTAGGGGTGACAGGTATAAGCCGTCTCTTGCGAAGCAACAAGGCCTGCCGAGTATGTTGTCCCAGGCTGACAGACACTGGATCCCCTTTGAATAACACCAGAAGCTTAGCCAATTGTTGAAATTGATCATTTTTTTCTTTATACTGAGGTATCATTCTTGGTGAGGGTGGGATGCTACTCAGGGTCAGGGTCATACCCGCCTGGGTTACATGATCAGAGAGCTCTTCCATGTCTCTTTTCATGTAGTCCAGGGAGGTATGTCTCAGGTCATTCACACTAAACATGAACAATGACAGAGTCATATTTGTACTTGTTCTGGAGTGACCTGAGTGCTTGTGTTATGTGGCGGATTCTGGTTCCAGACAGGCAGCTAACAGTAACCTTCTCCGTGTCCAGCCTAGTGAGTGGGACATCAGTGTGCCTGACTATAGAGTCACCTATTACTAGTGTGTTAGGTATGTTATTTCACCTTAAGGGCTGTGATTGTGCGACACACTGATTTTGTGTTTTATGTGTTGTCTGGTTTGTGACGGGAGGTGCAGGTTTTTTGGGTGTCTGCTTTGGAGGTCTGTGATGCTTTTGCAGGTTTTTATTTAGAGCCTCCAAGTATGATTTTGTGTATTTATGTGTATTTTTTGCCAGTGCTGGTTTAGTATGTCTAAGTGAGGCTGGAGGTGTGATGCAAGTGTTAACCTTCTCCTCATGACTGCCTGTTCCAGTCTTGGGTGGAGAGAGCTTAGCCTCCAGTTTAGCTATATAATTGCATCTCTCACAAATATTAATATTTTGTGGTAGGAGGAGAGGGTTGTCTGTGTACATGAGGCAGTTGTAACATTTCCTCAGGATACCCAGGTTCACCAGCTGGACTGGAGAGTACACCTGAAATTGCCCTTTGGTCATGTCTGAATAGTAGGGTGAGCTGCTTAGTCGCTTGGTTGGTGAGGGGTGAATAATGAGCCTTGCCCTGCTGGGCAATCAAGTGTTGGGGTATATTAGTGCTTGCTATTAGGTCTGAGCAAGTGCTGGACTGTAGGATGCTTTTTAAGTGCTTAGGTTGAGAGTTAGACTACTTTCAAGGGAAAAACTGAAGAGGAGACTTAGTGAAGCCGGGATAAATTTAGCCCTAGCTAACCGGCACTGCCCAGACATGCAAAAGCATACAAACCCGGTTTTTACAGCAGAGAAATGAAAGAGATAGAAATTAGCCCACAATGGCCTATAAAATACTAACTTCTGGGCTGGAACCACTCCTCCAGGGACAGATGGCTGCTCAAAACTCCCTCTCTCACAGGTGAACAGAGAAACCTCCCTCTATCCAAGTAAGGTATGGGCAACTCAGAAAATTGTACCACAGCCCTGAATTCAGCACTAGCCTGAAAACTGGACTATACTAGCTTAGAAAGGTAGGAAACAAGGAAAAAAAATTTTTTTTGAAAAGATAAGGCAAAAACAGTAAAAAAAAAAAACACTTAAAACAGCTTTAAACGACTACAAACAGTAAAAACATACACTTAAACAGCTTTAGATGACTACAAGCAATCAGAAAAGGCTTTTAAATGAATTACCCAATTAACCAGTAAAAAAATGTGTAATACCAGTGCGTAAGAGTGGTTGATACAGTGTGTACCTGGCAGATATGGTAATCCCCAGTCTCACTGTTAAACTTACAGAGATAACCTGCAGATGTGCAACCAGTATTACCAGTGCGTAGAAGTAGGTGATACAGCGTGTACCTGGCAGATATGATAATCTTTAGTCTCACTGTTAAATTTACAGAGATACCCTGCAGATATGTTACCAGTATTACCAGTGCGTAAGAGTGGTAGATACAATGTGTACCTGGCAGATATGATAATCCCTAGTGTCACTGTTAAACTTACAGAGATACCCTGCAAATATGTTAGCAGTATTACCAGTGCCTAACACTGGTTGATACCACGTGTACCTGATAGGTATGATAATCCCCAGTCTCACTGTTAAACTTACACAGATACCCTGCAGATATGTTAACAGTATTACCAGTGCATAAGAGTGGTTGATACACAGTGTAACTGGCAGATATGATAATCCCTAGTCTCACTAGTAAACTTACAGAGATACCCTGAAGATGTGTAACCAGTATTACCAGTGCGTAAGAGTGGTTAATACAGCATGTAACTGGCAGATATGATAATCCCCGTCTCACTGTTAAACTTACAGAGATACCCTGAAGATATATTACCAGTATTACCAGTGTGTGTAAGAGTGGTTGATACAGAATGTACCTGGCAGATATGATAATCCCTAGTCTCAATGGTAAACTTACAGAGATACCCAGCAGATGTGGAACTAGTATGAGCAGTGCATAGGAGTGGTTAATACAGCGCGTAACTGGCACATATGATAATCCCCTGCCTCACTGTTAAACTTACAGAGATACCCTGCAGATGTGTAACCAATATTACCAGTGCATAAGAGTAGGTGATACAATATGTACCTTGCAGATATGATAATCCCCAGTCTCACTATTAAACTTTCAGAGAAAACCTGCAGATGTGTAACTAATATTACCAGTGCGTAAGAGTGGTTGATACAACATGTACCTGGCAGATATGATAATCCCCAGTCTCACTGTTAAACATACAGAGATACCCTGCAGATATGTAGCCAGTATTACCAGTGCATAAGAGTGGTTGATACAGCATGTACTTGGCAAATAAGATAATCCCCAGTCTGACTGTTAAATGTACAGAGATACCCCGCAGATGAGTAACCAGTATTACCAGTGCGTAAGGGTGGTTGATACAATGTGTACCTGGCAGATATGATAATCTCTAGTCTCACTGTGAAACTTACAGAGATACCCTGCAGATGTGTAACCAGTATTACCAGTGCGTAAAAGTGGTTGATACCACGTGTACCTGATAGGTATGATAATTCCCAGTCTCAATGTTAAACTTACACAGATACCCTGCAGATATGTTACCAGTATTACCAGTGCGTAACAATGGGTGATACAGCATGTACCTGTCAGATATGATAATCCCTAATCTGACTGTTAAATTTACAGAGATACCCTGCAGATGTGTAACCAGTGTTACCAGTGTGTAAGATTGGTTGATACAACATGTACCTAGCAGATATGATAATCTTTAGTCTCACTGATAAACTTACAGAGATACCCTGCAGATATGTTACCAGTATTACCAGTGCATAAGAATGGTTGATACAGCATGTGCCTGGCAGATATGATAATCCCTAATCTCACTGGTAAATTTACAGGGATACCTTGCAGATGTGTAACCAGTATTACCAGTGCACAAGAGTGGGTGATATAGCATGTACCTGGTAGATATGATAATCCCCAGTCTCACTGTTAAACTTACAGATATACACTGCAGATATGTTACCAATATTACCAATGTGTAAGAGTGGTTTGTACAGAATGTACCTGGCAGATATCATAATCCCCAGTCTCACTGGTAAATTTATACAGATACCCTGCAGATATGTTACCAGTATTACCAGTGCTTAAGAGAGGTTGATACAGCATGTACCTGGCAGATACGATAATCTCCAGTCTCACTGTCAAACGTACAGAGATACCTTGCAGATGTGTAACCAGTATTACCAGTGCGTAAGAGTGGTTGATAAAGCGTGTTCCTGGCAGATATAATAATCCCTAGTCTCACTGTTAAACATACAAAGATACCCTGCAGATGTGTAATCAATATTACCAGTGCGTAAGAGTAGGTGATACAGTGTGTACCTGGCAGATATGATAATCCCCAGTCTCACTGTTAAATTTACAGAGACATCCTGCAGATATGTAACCAGTATTACCAGTGAGTAAGAGTGGTTGATACAGCATGTACCTGGCAGATATGATAATCCCTAGTCTCACTGTTAAACTTACAGAGAGACCCTGCAGATGTGTAACCAGTATTACCAGTGCGTAAGAGTGGTTGATACATCGTGTACCTGTCAGATATGATAATCCCTAGTCTCACTGCTAAACGCACAAAGATACCCTGCAGATGTGTAACCAATATTACCAGTACGTAAGAGTGGTTGATACAGCGTGTTCCTGGCAGATATGATAATCCCTATTCTCACTGTTAAACTTACAGAGATACCTTGCAGATGTGTAACCAATATTACCAGTGTGTAAGAGTGGTTGATACAGCGTGTTCCTGGCAGATATGATAAACCCCAGTCCCACTGTTAAATGTAGAGAGGTAACCTGCAGATGTGTAAGCAGTATTACCAGTGCGTGAGTGGTTGATACAGCGTGTTCCTGGCAGATATGATAATCCCCAATCCAACTGTTAAATTTACAGAGATACCCTGAAGATTTGTAACCAGTATTACCAGTGCTGAGCTCTTGCTAGAACATGTTTATTTGCACTTTTCTGTTTGTTGCTTCATAACTGGAACCCTGCTTCACCTACATAGTACAGCTAAATTATTGTTACCTCTTTTTTGTGTGCATTGTGTTTGTAGCATGATTTTTTCCTTTAATTCAAATAAGGACATCTCTGTCTTTATCTTGGTTTAGAATTTTCAATGCTGTTACTCAGATAACACTGACATGACAATGCTACGTTTGATGTTATGCTGAGAGTTATAGGCATAACTGATATTTAAGCAAGTGTACACAGAAGTGACTAAAGATCAGATAACCGAATCTATAGTGTCATATTCTTGTAAAATGTTAGCTGTATTTGGAAGAACGTTACTAAAGTGTTAGTTTATCTCCACAGATGTACTTCAGACTGCGT
Source organism: Protopterus annectens (assembly GCF_019279795.1). NCBI lineage: Eukaryota > Metazoa > Chordata > Ceratodontiformes > Protopteridae > Protopterus > Protopterus annectens. Next base: position 1,932,605,017 of record NC_056743.1, on the reverse strand, counting down.
CTGCAGATGACTCCACTGTAAAAGGGATGTACTGAAAAACTCAGGGACTTCCCAGCTAACAAATTAGAAAATAAATCCATACAGAAATAAGAACAAGGGAAAGATGTGATTCCCCTATAGAATAGTGTGAACAAGACAGAAGCTGGAAACTAATAACCTACCAATTTGACCTTAGTGGTAGGAAAAATTATGGAATCACTTTGAAAGAATAGAACTGCTAAATGTTTATAAACTTAACGGCACAGAGAAAGCAGGGAACTATGGGTTAGCAGCAGAAAACATCATGCCAGATGGTTTTAATAAAGACCTTTGACTGTGTGACTAACGCAGTAAACTTGTAATAAACTATGGACATGGCCTGCCTAGGCTTAAGCATTTGACACAGTGTCACATAAAAGTCTACTAAACAAGTTAGACAGCTGGAACCAAGGTCTGGACCTCAGTGTAAAACACGAGCCAGAACAAAGCAGATGATAATACTATAACAGTATACATCTGAAGAAAGAAATATTATTAATGTGGTACTATGGGTTCATTATTTTGGTTATCCAAAGTGTGGATTCCATGCTATGAATACTGATATATGAATATGTACCTAATGCTTCCCAATGGGCAGATAGTCTACATCAACAAAAGATGTGAACTGTATTTTCCATCAGTTAGCAATGCGGGTTGGCACTCTGCCTTAACCTGCATATAGTTCTTAATGTGGTGGATGTTAAGCGTGCTGCCATTCCCCCTTACAAACCATATTAGGGAAAGTACAGTTTGCAGAAAGTGTTAATTACTGTTAAAATCTCTCCAAATGTATAAATAGTGAGTAGGATCCTATAGTCATTACACCAGCTGCCTGTAGTATACTTGCTGTCTTGCAGCTTCATACCTAGGTTCCCAGAGTGTGTGTGTGTGTGTGTGTGTGTGTGTGTGTGTGTGTGTGTGTGTGTGTGTGTGTGTGTGTGTGTGTGTGTGTGTGTGTGTACATATACTACTTATCCCAACCCCCCCCATAGCAGGAACCAGGATTAATACCCCAAACTTGTACACCAGCTGCCTTTGGTGTACTCACTGTCTTGCAGGTTCATATCTGTATAATGGAAAGCATTGTTCTGTCATATTTTTCACTGCAATCTTTACCATGGGTCATTTTATCAGTCCCATATAGTTTTCTCAGTTTTATGAAAACTATGAGAAAATGCATGCTGTCATATTGCAGTTTTCTTACAACTGCCTCAATTCCTGTTGAAGTCCCTTCTGAGTACTTCTGTTTCCTGGTACCTCAGTTGTAGCTCTCGGCCCTGTTATATGCATTTAGTCTTAGTTTGCTGACATTTTCAAGCTGCTTTTGGTTGGGTTATTCCCTACCTTACAGTCACCAACATGCTGCCTGGATATTGTCTTCTGGATATGTGCAAAGCGACTGACTCCTGCTAGGAATCTGAGGTGTGGCCTGCTTCACTTTCCACCACGCCCTTCCCAGCTACCCCGCCCATGCTGACAAATATCGATGCAATTCTCACCCATCTACCAGCACTACCCAATTGGATATCTTCCTCTACAATCTAGTACTACCCAATCAGACAGCTTAGTTTCTGTTAACTGGAATAGCATTCTCAGCATATTCATACACACAATCACTTTCAAATTAAAAATTAAAAATCTACAACCCTTAAGCAATACTTCCAAGTAAAAGACCTAAACCACAAAACTCAGAACATAACTTTCACAATACTTTAATGATTACATCTGATTGCAAATTTCTCTGTAATAGCTCTACAGTAACTGAATGCATATATCTACCTTGCGAAGGGGAAAAGCATAGAGAAGAGAAAATGTTAGTGTGTGCTTTCAGTTCTAATACACTTTCATAAGCAGAATGAAATCTGGAATGTTCTTCAGTATGTATTTGTTGATTTACTTCGTATCTAACATTGAAAAGTGCGAAAGAGTTATAAAAGTATTATAATAAAAGCATAAGATTTGTTCGGAGCAAATTCTATCATGGAATTCAGAACACGTGTTTAATATGGAATGTAATGAGCAAGTAGTCAGGAGATCTTAGCACAATTAATGCTGTAGTGTTTATTTTTAATTGGTCAGTGGTTGTCCTATGATTGCTACAATAATGTTGCTTTTAATAAAAGAAATGATAAAACATAATGAATTCTGTAGTTCGAGGAGGCAGGACCTTGATTTCCTAATCTACCATATATGTTTTTCTCTGTGCAATAAACAGAACCGTAGCTGGTTTAACCAGCACACTGGGACTGTATTGTGAACCACTGCCCAGCATCAACACCCCACTCCCTCTGCTCTTGAAGTGAAGAGCAAAAAAGCACTTAACTGTAATAAGCCAATAAGCGATCAGCTTTTAGATCTGCATCATCAATGAACAGCAAAAAAAGACAAAAAAAAATGTTCCTTTTACTGCTGCATCAACAAGGTGGTCAGATGCATGACACTCCCCTCCTGACCCAGCCATTCAGGTCCCATTTCAATGATTTGCCCCCCAACCGTCCAATTTATACCCTGTTTGAATGGACCACTACAGCGTTTATGCTTTAGTTAAAAAATTCTCCTTTTTAAACTATAGCACACCGCTTGCTACAAATGTAACAAACAGTTGTTACAATTTTATACTCTGCCTGCATGGAGGCACTATGGCGCTCATGTTTTAGTTATTTATTTTTTCTTTTTAATCTGTAGCAAACTGCTTGCAACAAATGTAGCAAACAGTTGCATAGTTTATACTCTGCCTGTACCGAGCACCACAGCTCTCAAGTTTTTCTTAAAACAAAAAAAAAAAAAATAGTAGAATCTTATTTACTTTTAAACTGTGGCAACACTTTAGGCCATACATAGAGCGGTACAGAGCTCAGGTCTGACTGCAAATATAATACAGACTTTTAAAATCCAGTATTGCATTAATGAAAGATTGCGATGGGCTAGTCGTACCCCCCCCCAGTAATTTGCTCCAAGGGTGGTTGCCCCTCTCGCCCCACCCTAGCTATACTACTGGCAGTAAAGGAGATTGTTATTCTCTGCTGAATTGTGACGTGTGAAAATTATTTGGTACTATAACAGTCTGATGCAGTACTCTCCGAGTTCTGAGACGCTTGCTTGCGGCTGCTGCATTAGAAATTGCTATTGGGCACAGGTTTTATGTCAGGCAAGTTTAAAGTTTCTACAGATATGCTTTATTAATATTTTATTCACTAGTTCTGATTGCATGTGAGTAGGTAGATTGTACGCATCTGGGAAAATGGATGTCTGTGTGATCACCCATACTAACAGCTTTAGGTATAATTGTATGCTAGTGGGATCTGATCAATGTATACAAGGGGACAGAATCCTTGTCACAAGGACTGAGCTTTCTTGCCAGAAGGACAGAAGGGTTGGGAGGGTGGCCTAATGGTTAAGGTGTTTGCCTTACAAACACAAGGTGCAGGGCTTGAGTCTCACAAGGGATAATTGGCTAGGCTTAAAATGGCTCACAAGGGCGGTTAGCTTAGTACTAATCTATTAACTAATTAACTAAAAAAATAAAGGGACAGAAAGGAGTCCTTCATTGGCAATGTGAGTGACCCTAATTAATAGACACAGATCTGTCCCTTTGGTATGAGGCTGGGGTATTGTAATAGGTACCAGTACAAGTGTTTTTTATGAGCTGGAGTACAGGACACCAAATGGGTACGTGTTTAATAAGTATGGTGGAGGCAGCTGTAATTATTTAATAAAATGGTCTGAGCTCGTGAGAAATAATAGCACTTTTCAATTTCCTGAAAAAGGTATGTTTAATAAGAAATTTTTAGAAAATCTTAAAAATAAACTGAAACAAGAGAATAATAATCTACCAGCCTCTTGTTGGTCAGCTTTTAATGACTGGCAAATGGAATCTAAAAATAAGGAAAAGAAATCTGTACTTAGAAATTTAAAATATAATTCAGCTATCTTAAAGTCCCAGCTGCAGGTGGCTAATAGAACAGTAAATACATTACAAAAATATGCACATGAGAAGTCCAATTCCTGGGTTATGTATCCATTAATACAGTTAGAGAAATTATTAGTCACACAGCCAGAATCATCCGATGATGACTGGCCTCCATTGCCTTCTACACACCCTCCACCTTATGACCCACCCGAGCCTCAAGAAACTGATGATAGTTCTCCCTCTCCAAGAGGGCAGGTGGAAGTGAATTTTAAATAAACAACTACCATTTCCCCAGACACAACCCGTGTTACTTCTAACACTTCCAGTCACCCCTGTTGGTTGGGTTATAACACTAGACTCCATCAAGAACGTCATTTAGTCCCTACCATAATACCGTCAGACCAAATGTTAATGCGTATAGCTAATAAAGGGAAACAAATGTATGACAGACATAAATACAGAACAAATGCCAAGCATGTGAGAAAATTGAAAAGATTTCCTAATAAAGAGTTTGTCAGCAAAAACTAGCACTTTGGGTAAGATTAAGCACATTATTACCCAATTTCAAATTGTTATAGATGAGGAAGAATATTAGTTGACATCCCCTGCTAAGTAAACTGCAGGAGGAGAGACAGTCTCTGACTCTTCTACTGATTCTGATACATCTCCTGCACAAATGCACCCCTTGTAGGAAGTACCAAATCCAGCAGCAGCGAGAAATAGTAAGGCTGAATCTGCTATAAGAATAGTATGACTGTGGATTGCAATCGATTTTAAGACCATTGTAGATTTTCTCCCTCCCATTCGAACACATTTGGCAAAATATGCAAAAAACTTAGAAGGACATGCACAATTACAAAACCCTACCATCAAAGACCTGAGAGTGGTATTAAAAACCTCCACACCTTCTGGTAATTTTAGGAAATAGGGGATAAATTTAACATAGGTGACAACTAGCTGCTAGAAAAACTCTCTTAAAAACCATTACCACAGTCTGCCCCCTACCCCATAACTGGGCAAGAATAAAAGCTATTATGAAGAACAAGAATGAATCGATGGACGTGTATTTGAGAGCATGATAAATGCATTTGAAACCTTGTCTGGACACCCAGAGCCTACTGAAGGTGCGGCAGCCAGTGGGTTGTCAGCAGGTTTTGTAGAGGGTCTATTACCACCTATATAAGAACAGACTAAAAAAGGTTGTTTGAATTGACTGAGCTTAGGCATCCATGAAAGTGTAAATCAGACAAAATATGTAGCAGATAATATAGAAAAGGAACAAAAGAAAAAGTTTGTAGATATTCAACTTCAGCAGTTCAATGCCAACTGCCAAGGGTGGAGAAGGGAAAGAAGAAATTGTAGGGGAAGAGGTAGATAATGACACTTTCAGCAACCCCCAGGACAGTGTCAGCAAAATTATTATCCCCCTGATTCTCCACAATCATCACAAGGTGCATCATGTTTAACTGCTTTATTTGTGGTCAAACTGAGCACTGGCATAAAGAATGTCCATTAGCTGGACAACAAGCAAATTCACCAACTACTCAAATACTATAGCAACCTGAAAGAAGCCCTCCTGTATGGAATACTGCTTGGCAGCCACCAGAGTGGCAACAAAACCATTAGGACAGCAGTGAGTGGAAACCACAGTTATTACCCTTGGTACCGACTGATCAAGCTGGTCTTTTTGTCAATGTTGCAGTATAAAATACATCTGTCCCACTTCTTGTAGATACAGGAGCTACTAGAGTTAGGGTTAGTTCAGCAAACGTTGAACATCTTCCATTTTCTAAACACACAATTCAAGGTGTGTCCAGAGTTCCTTTAGATTATTCAGAAATTAAATCTGTCCCTATTCAAACTGGTCTGCTAAAAAATCAGCATGCTTTTATTTTAGGAAATTTGGCTCCTTTGAATCTGTTCGGTAGAGATTTACTATTCAAACTTCGATGTACTGTTTATTATTGCACACCTGATGATGTATTTTTAGGTGTTCCTAATGAATCTTTTAAGATTATAATCAAATATTATCTATTGAGATGAAGATGCCCTTTTTGCTTTCATACCATCATGAGCATAATAAGGTCTTTTAGCCCGGTTAGTAGTTTAAGGGGAGACTATTTGCAAAGTGATACTTATGTGCTTATTGTCAACAGCCAATAAATGGGGAGAAGTAGGGGATTATAGTGTCAAATTATCATAAAGGGCAGGCAACAACAGATACACTGGGTTTGACCCTTAGCCCTGACTGACTGACCTTTCTTTCATCCCTCTCTTTTTATCTCTTCCTGTACTCTTAACATATTAAAAATATTATAAAGATAACTATAACTTTTACACATGTGAGTGCTTCCTGCCCAACTGAATAGGAATGTTTATTTTAACACAATGTAATGCTGGTACAATATGGTAGCAAAATCACCTCAGTTTTAAACTGTCTTCTTTCATTGTTTTGTTGCATGACTCCCCTTGGTTCACCTACTAAATGAAGTCTAGATAAATACCATCATTTTGCTTTAGAATCATCAAGTTTCCCAAATTATCTGCACTGTTACCAGCTGTTCTGGACATCATTGTTCTTCAGATCTCAAGGTTCAAATCCATCCCTCAGCTCATCCTGCTTACTGTACTTCTGCAGCATATCTCCATGTCAGGTTTTATATATAAATGTGCCACTGTATTCTGAATCTGAACATAACACTATATGAGCTACCCTTAAGGCTGATAAAACCCCCCATCAGATAAACTAAAACATATAATTTGGTCTGCAAAATGTGTATTTTCTGTGGACAAGAGATATGTGTAAACTTTGGATCTTTTTTTGAGAAAGTAAAAAGGGAAAAGAAAAGAAAATGTATGGTATTTGTAACTGAAGTGTAAAGTTTATTTATTTATTTTTTATTTTACATTTGTTTACTGGGAAAGTCCGACTGGACACATGTCCTTTTCGCGGGCCTGAAAAAAAAAACACAATGAACACACAAATAATAAATAATATACATACAAAATGCATTAAATTAAATACAGAGAACTAGTAAACATAGTAGTAATGAAAGTGATAAGATACTAATTTAGGCTAACATAGTTATTACACATTAAAAGACAATTGAATAAGTGATCACAATAACTTTTCATGTTAGTGTCTAAAATACATAACAATCTAATAGATGCAAATATGTTATACCTTCAAGTAAATACTCATAATTACAGCTATTATCAAATTGATCACTTAGATAAGTCAGAGATATTATTTCTCCACATCAGTGAGTTAATACTGAGAGAGTGATTATTTACAGAGTAACATGAAAAGTAGGAATAGGCAGTCAGAGGTGGTGAAGTTAATTAAATTGTAGGACACCCAGAGGAAGTACAGGATAGGAGACAGAGAGAGTGATGTTAGTCATGGGGAAAGTGCAACTTCTTCCCATCTTTTGGGAACCACAGCAATTATTCAAGGATATGAACATGTAAGTGCAACATCAGGCATTAATATGTAAATGTTGGAAAATCTGCTTGGTTACATCTGTAGTCTGTAAGGAAAAATATATAAAACTGCTGTGAGAACAATTGGGAAAGTACAATTGTATAAGTAAAGTTACCATCCATAACAGTGGATGTTTTTTGTCACTATTGCAATAACTTGAGCAATTTGGGTCTTACCCCAATGGCTGAACAACTTTCAAAGCTTAAGGGTGCCTTCCATGTGCACTAACTGTCTGGAGCTTGAGGGAACACTAACATAAAGATAGAGTATAAATAAAATCAGAGCAAATTCATAGCTTTGTGTAGAAAACAGGGAGGCATGAGCCCTGAAATTATAATTCTAAGAAACATACCCAACAGTAAACAATATACAGAAGGCTATATGCATCCACACTCTGGAAAAGCAAAAGAAAAAAAACAGCCAAAATAAAGGTGCTGGAGGCAGGGGCAGCCACTGCAACTGTGATCTACTTGAATTTTTACTATCATTGTAAGTTTGCTTAAACAACGGGATTATGTTCGACATTTAGATTACTCGTCCAGTAGTCTAAGCTACTTAGGTAAAGTACCACAGCTTAGAAACTAAAAGGAGAAAAGAAGAATAAACAAAGAATCCAGGAGACCGTGGAGAATGGTCAAAGGGAATCCAAACAAAGAATCCAGGAGACAGTGGAGAATGGTCAAAGGGAATCAAAAAAAGAATCCAGCAGACCACGGAGAATGGTCAAGGGAAATCCAAACAAAGAATCCAGGAGACCATAGAGAATGGTCAAAGGAAATCCAAACAAAGAATCCAGGAGACCGTGGAGAATGGTCAAAGGGAATCCAAACAAAGAATCCAGGAGACCATGGAGAATGGTCAAAGGGAATCCAAACAAAGAATCCAGGAGACCACGGAGAATGGTCAAGGGAAATCCAAACAAAGAATCCAGGAGACCATGGGGAATGGTCAAGGGAAATCCAAACAAAGAATCCAGGAGACCGTGAAGAATGGTCAAAGGGAATCCAAACAAAGAATCCAGGAGACTGTGAAGAATGGTCAAAGGGAATCCAAACAAAGAATCCAGGAGACCACAAAGAATGGTCAAAGGAAATCCAAACAAAGAATCCAGGAGACCATGGAGAATGGTCAAAGGAAATCCAAACAAAGAATTCAGGAGACCACGGAGAATAGTCAAGGGAAATCCAAACAAAGAATCCAGGAGACCACAGAGAATGGTCAAGGGAAATCCAAACAAAGACTCCAGGAGACCGTGGAGAATGGTCAGAGCAAATCCAAACAAAGAATCCAGGAGACCACAGAGAATGGTCAAAGGGAATCCAAACAAAGAATCCAGGAGACCATGGAGAATGGTCAGAGGGAATCCAAACAAAGAATCCAGGAGACCACGGAGAATGGTCAAGGGAAACCCAAAGAATCCAGGAGACCATGGAGAATGGTCAAAGAAAATCCAAACAAAGAATCCAGGAGACCACGAAGAATGGTCAAGGGAAATCCAAACAAAGAATCTAGGAGACCATGGAGAATGGTCAAAGGAAATCCAAACAAAGAATCCAGGAGACCGTGGAGAATGGTCAAAGGAAATCCAAACAAAGAATCCAGGAGACTGTGGAGAATGGTCAAAGGAAATCCAAAAAAAGAATCCAGGAGCCAGTGGAGAATGGTCAAAAGAAATCCAAACAAAGAATCTAGGAGACCATGGAGAATGGTCAAAGGAAATCCAAACATAGAATCCAGGAGACCATGGAGAATGGACAAAGGAAATCCAAACAAAGAATCCAGGAGACCGTGGAGAATGGTCAAAGGAAATCCAAACAAAGAATCCAGGAGACCGTGGAGAATGGTCAAAGGAAATCCAAACAAAGAATCCAGGAGACCATGGAGAATGGTCAAAGGAACTCCAAACAAAGAATTCAGGAGACCATGGAGAATGGTCAAGGGAAATCCAAACAAAGAATCCAGGAGACCACGGAGAATGGTCAAAGGGAATTCAAACAAATAATCCAGGAGACCACGGAGAATGGTCAGAGGGAATCCAAACAAAGAATCCAGGAGACCACGGAGAATGGTCAAGGGAAACCCAAACAAAGAATCCAGGAGACCATGGAAAATGGTCAAAGGAAATCCAAACAAAGAATCCAGGAGACCATGGAGAATGGTCAAGGGAAATCCAGACAAAGAATCCAGGAGACCATGGAGAATGGTCAAGGGAAATCCTGTTTTGGACAAGGAAAAGGAATTCTGTTTGTAGATTTTTGTGGAAGTCTGTAGAAAAGACCAAGTTGCTGCTGCTAGAATACTTCTAGAGTCTAGCACTTTGCAGAAAACCACTGAAGAAGCCAAAGCCCTTGTGGAATGAGTTGCAACTTTGCCTGGAAGTGGCTTATTATGGCGAGTATAACAAAAGGCAGAGAATGAGACAACCATCTAAAAACAGTCTGCTTTGACACTGGATGTCCTTTCCTCTTTCCTTCCTAGAGGACAAACAGCTGATCAGCTTTCCTGAAGGAGTGAGTTTGGTTTAGGTAGTATCTGAGCTGATCGTGGACATTCAGTTTGTGAAGAATCTTTTCTTCCTTGTTTTTTGGATCGATGAAGAAGACAGTGAGATTAATAGTCTGTCTTAAGGTAAACTCTGAGACCACTTTAGGCATAAAGGAAGAGTTAGTTCTTATGTAATATTGCTTAGGTTATATGATATATAGCAATATATGTGAAGTATAACATTTGTTATGTTAATTATACTTTGATTGCGTTTATATAAATGTAAATTTGCCTGTGTCACAACTGATAATTCAATAAAGGTGTTTGGAAAAAAAGAAGAGTTATTTCTCAAACAGACTCAGTCTTTGTGAAAAATGATGTAGGTTGGATAGACTCAGCATAACAGCTTGCAACTCAGATAGTCCCCCTGCAGGAGTCAGAGCAGTGAGTAGAACCGTTTTCCATGCTAAGAACCTCACGTCAGTCCGATGAGCTGGTTCTGCAGACAGAGCAGGCTTTCCAAGCACAAAAAATAAGATCCCACAGAGGAGCCACATGCTGGATATGCAATAGCCCTTTTAAAAACTGCTTAACTTGAGGATGGTTAGAAAGGGGGACCTAAGGACAGACAAGCAGAAATGGCTGACAAGTAAACCCTGATAGAGGAGTAAGAATGATCAGAAGATAGTATCTCATACAGGGAATTAAGAACCAGAGGCAGTTGAGCCTGAGGAAAGTCCTGGTCCTTGGACTGGAACCAATGAGAACATATTTTCCACGTGCACATATATGATTTTCTAGCAGCATTGTCTTTGGCTTCCTTTAGTAACTGCTGCGCATCCTCAGAAGAAAATGTGCATAAATAGCATCAGCATCCTATTATCTAGGCAATGAGTTGAAGAGTTTTCAGCCTGGGGTGTATCAAACACCCCCCGTCTTGTGAGAGCAAATCCAGTCTGTGGGGACGCTTGTGGCCATAATGAAAAAAAAGGGAGAACCACTGTTGCCTTGGCCAGAGGCAGTCACCACCACTGTTTTTTGAGAATTCTTCTGGATCATCAGGAGAAGTCTTGATATCAGTAGAAAGAGCAGAAAAGCACACAGGAAAATGTCTGTCCATGCCTTCCCTGGAAATTAATGTTTGTGTGTGCTTATGAATGTAAAAGTATACTTGAGGTGCAGTTATTATGGAGAGGTGAACACTGGAATGCAGTGAAACGTAGAGAAGATGGTAAGATATAGGTCCTAAACTTTAGGCCAAAGACTCTGATTGTTGGGTTTTAAGTGTGAAGCCTACTCCAGGCTATGGATGGCTAAAGCTTATAACCAGGGAAGCATGTTTCCTGTGTGCTGTTGTGACCACTTGAATTATTTACTGAGTCTTATTTGTCAGCATTAAATCTGAATTAGTTTGGCACAGTGATGTGACTCGGGAGACCATACCTCTGCTGGCCACATACATTGTTTGGTAGCATTGGGGCTCAGCCCCATTCTGAACAGCAGCAACAATCCTTTAGATTGGGGGAAATGTTGTCCTTCTCTATTTGCATTTGTTGGCAGTGGTGGGATTCAAACCCTATCTGATCATCTTATCTTTCTTTAACTTTATTGCCAGTGGTGGTATTCAAACCAAGTATGTGGGCCATCCTACTTTACAGTCTTTCATTACATTCTCTTACAGAAATTATGCTGTGTAGGACTTGCTCTCTTATTAACATTTTGTGTAACTCTACTCTCATGACACAGATCCATTTGCCATTTTATATTTTGGAATGGCTATGTGGGCAAGTTAACTTGTGTAATTTTCTTATCAGTAGCCCCTAAGCAAACTACTTGAGACAGTTTCTTTCTCTTTTCTTTTATAAATGTCCTTGCTTTGTAGTTCTGTTATACAAAGCAACATTTCCAAGACTTACAAAATTATAAAGAATGTTAGCATTCCAGGTATTGGGACATATATAGTGGATAAATAAAAATAGGTGGTCAATGTGCTCAAAACTCACACTAATAACATGAAGTGTATGTCGACGAAAACGTGCTGAAAACTGTAGCAGCGTTATTGTTTTTGCACTGTGCGGTTTGTTCGTGGAGTGATAATAAACATCTCTTGCTGATCTGCTGTGCCTGTTTTTGTGGTTATTATACATATATAGTGGACCCAAGTATGCATATCAATGCACCCACTACAATGGTAGTCACAATAATATTGGTTCACCAGGACAAACTTTTCCTGTACCTCACTCAGTGGAAATGAATGTGGATTTTTAGCCAGTAAAATATCCATAAATATTCATAATTTTAAAGCCGTTCAATATTTTTGTTTCCTGTGCAAATCTGACAATGTGCTTTCTGAAAACCGCATGAAAACACTGTGCAACTTAAATGCTGTGGCCAGTTTCCTGACTGAGTATATCATCACTTACTTCAGGAGAATGCTATCTGAAAAATCTGTCCACATATATGAGCAAGTAGACAAAAGTTATCATGGCAGATCCATGGCGTGGTTAAGCATGACGCATTGGTCATCTCTGGACCACCACTGGGGCTAGGCTTCAGGGCTAACAATTTCCTCATGTGGACTGCAGTTTCCTGGTTTATATCTCATTTGAAAATATATTAATAGAGCAGTAAGAGTCATAATTCACATTGTGTCAACATCAAACAGGAGTGTGACATGAAATGAAACTAGTCTGCGCCATATCATGCAGAATCGAGCCAAAAAGTCTGAAGCAGATTTTTATCCTGCACCTACAAACTGGATATGTTCACTTTAAATGTACCAAGGAATGCATATCTTGAGCTGTTAATGACAGCTGTCATCTGCTGTCACTGTGTATTGCTTCACACCATGTTGGCAAAGTGTCAGCACAGCCAAATTCCTTCTGACTTAAAGTAAGTAATTCACATTCCTCCCTGTCTGGTATCTCAAACTCCATCATGTTTGCCACCATATGATGTCACAAAGTTATTGTTGCAGGCATCCACTTGTGCTTTTTATAGGTTTTATGTCCAGTTTCCCTGTGTGCCACTTGAAATGTGATACTCATTTGTTTCACAAAATGCTCATACGATAGGACAGAAATTAAAAACATAAAAATGAAAGTATCTAAAAATGGGTGAGATGCAGCTTCTTAAACTTGTCTCACATGCTATTTGAGCAGGTGCATTCTGCAACTTTTTATGTTTCAGAGAGTTAAGGCTTCTGGAGAACGTGCATTACTTTGATGCAGTTCAGTATACTTTATGATAAAGTATTTCAAATTGATTGAGATGTAGTGCTGAAAATATTGATTTTGAGTATCCATACAACACATATCATGCACTTAAGGCTTCAGAATGGAACTGTCTTCAACGCTACATGATGAAGTTCACAAATGTCTGTATAAATGCTACTCTACTGTTTGCTGTACTCAAGTGTTTTTATACCATGCACTATATCTGCCATGAACCTCCATTTTCTTTCAGATCATAAATTATGTGTTTCTTAGGTCCAAGTACTGCATTCCTTGTGTGACCTGCAGGGGGCACTGTATTCCACCATTGCAGCTGTAACAAAGGGATTTTCATGTAAGGTTTATATACTGTAGTCTGAATGTCAACCTTGTTTGTTTGCGTGTTTATTTTCTGGGCTGGGCAGTGCTACGCTTGTGTATCATTATGACGGAGAATGTAATGTTCTGATAACCCTAGTTGTCCAGTTCAGTTCTGAACACACAGGCAAAGGGAAACTGCAATTATTCATTCCTTCTCCTTTAGCCTGCATAATTTGTCGTTTATGTGACCAAATAATGTCATTCATCTCAGGTGTTACACATTATGAAGTATGCCACTTAATTTCACTAAAAGAAAAAGAAAAATGGACCACTGGCAAAGGTCAGTATCCCACATTAATAAGGTATACTGTCTTGTAGTTCCCAAACATAAACAATGATACACTTGGTCCCACCATGTATTGCATTTGCATTTTCTATGTTAAGTTTCACACATTTTCACCAATTATTACACATTGTGCCATGCATTCTGGTGAAGACAAGTAGTGAGATGGGCTTCACAGTACTAAGTAGAGCACTTCCCTGGCAGTTTATGAGAAGGATTAAGGCAGTGAGCTGTTAATGAGCTTCTTCCTGTGGTACACGGTTTGATTCTGTCAGACTCCATTTGCTTGATGTGTGACCTAGAGCAAGTCAATTAATCAGACAGATGTTTGGAGAAATTGGGAATTTGGGCTAGGCTCCTTAATAGCCTTCTAGACTGCATGCCTAGTAACTACCTATGAACCTATTCTCATTTGGTTTCTATGCGGGTTTAGTACCAAAAGTATGCAAATGTACACAACATTAATTATCACACACCACCATTTTTCAAGGGTGGCTAAACTTCTGCTGTTCAGATGTATCATATATTTTCTGTATTCTTCATTCTTCAAACTCCAACACAGAAAACCAAAATATTAGGGTACTCCTTTCCAAAAACATTAGACGCTAAAGAATGGGAACATAATTTTACAATTCTGTGTCTAATAAAATTACTCAGTTATCTTTTCACTTAAGTGTGTAACATCTGAGCGATTTTAATTTTCCCAGCAAGTCCCCTGAGGAGCATATTCTACATTATCCTTCCAACGGTGCAGTTCATTCCTTGACATACCACACTGCAGCAATGAAACTGTGATGTCACAGACACACAGAAAGCCTTGCAGCCTGAAAGCAATCACCGATTTTCTGCAGTGCTTACACAGGACATGGGTATGGACAATGTCATTGCATTGCTTGGAGGAATTCTTGTAATGCAAAACATTTATACAATAGAGAAAAGCGTTACTTATTACTTTTAATGAACCAAGCACACTAAATGTATTAAAAAAGAACACCCTAAATTTATGTTCCCCTGTTTTACACGTTTTGGTGTTTTGGGAATACATACAGTACAGTTGAATAGTTTAAGCCCCAGTGCTGTTTAAAAAACATGTTTGCATGTAATTAATTAAAAATTACTATGTGAGTCAGTGCATATGTGAATGCATGTATGTGCATGCATTTGTGTGTGGATGTGTGTGTGCATGTGTGCATGTATGTACATGTGTGTATACATGTGTACATGCACTCATATGAGAATATGTATGCACAAGTCCGTAGTTAAGTCTGTGTTAGTGTGCATGCATTTGTGTATGTGTTTGTGTATGTGTGCACTTGTGCATGTGTGTACATGTGTGTATACATGTGTACATGCACTCGTGAGAATATGTATACACATCTGTAGTTATGTCTGTGTTAGTGTGCATGCATTCTTTTTAACCATAATTTTTCATTTAAAGGTTGTGCTCAACAGTGATGAAACAGTAAAACCTGTTTGTGAGTTGTGAAAACAGTCTGAAAGTTGTTAAATGTGTACTGCAAAAAAAGTATAGTACTGTGGCAGACCTCAGCTCTTCAGAATTATCTTTCAGTTCAACATACATCAAAGCAACATTAAAAAGGCCAATAAACCCACAATTAAAAACAGTTAGTGGTTAAGTTCCTGAGATACTCTTTGAAGGCAGTTAACCCACTTCTGTCTCAGTTATGTCCATCAAAGGATGTAACACCTTCAACATTTGTCACAAGTTTTAAAGCACCAGTTTTGAAGAAACTACAAAATGAACTCCTTAAGCAGTTAAGACGATACAGCTGCAATGTCTTCCATCCGTGCTAGTAAGAAGATCTAACATGAACAGTTTTAGATCGGGCTCTCAGAATAACTTTATAATGTCTTTCTGTCTTTTCTAAAGCTCTGCATACACACATGCACATATGACACATGCATGTAAGACATGTGCACATACAAACAGTGACAGAACTTGCCACTGGACTGTTTGCATTCCATGATGGACAGTGGTTGTCTTCACTTTCTACAGAGGTGTACTGCATGTTAGTTAAATTGTCATCTAGTGCTTACAGTGAGAAGCACTGTCACCACTAGGTTGTCATTTATTTATTCATAAACTTCTTAACAAGGTGGGCCTTACCGACCACTTCTACCCATAATCCTATCACAACAGAGTGACGCATTAGGAAATGTAATACAGATAGTCAGCAGTGATTAGCACTTTATTTAGGATGATCAGCTTGTAGAGGCCATATAATACATTTGCATGTATATTACGGTTCCCCTTTACAATCCCAAAATACTGAAAGCTTGAATTTCAGTATCTCGGGACCGTAAAGGCGAAAATGAAAAATCTCGAAAGTGCATAAGTGTGAATTCGAATATCTCGAATCTGTGCTTATGCAGTGCAGCAATGGGACAGGACGTGTTTGGCCAGGATGCTTTACGGAAGTGAAGGTAAGTGAGTGTATGTGAGTGTTACTGTAAGTTGTGCATGGGTTAGGGTAGGGAGGTGACGGTATGAGTGTGAGTGTTGGATGTGTTTGGGTTTGTGTATGTGTGATGTGTGTGATGTGTGTGTGTGTGTGTGTGTGTGTGTGTGTGTGTGTGTGTGTGTGTGTGTGTGTGTGTGTGTGTGTGTGTGTGTGTGTTTGCAAGGGAGTGTGGAATGTCTGCGTGTGAGTAATGCATTTCTTAAATATTAGTGCAATCTCAGAGTTGGTATATATAAGTAGGGGGGTGTGCAGGGGGGCTTGCCCCCCTGCGTAGATGTAGTGTAGGATTGTGTAGTTTGTGTATTGTGGGTTGAATGGTGTGCATGTTGTGTGGTGTATGGTTTGTGAATGTTCGGGATTTTAGTTTTTCATGTTTGTGTGTTCTGGGATTGTGGGCTGTTCGACTTTATAGTTTCGAGATACTGAAGTTCGAGCTTTCAGTATCTCAAGATTATAAAGGAGAACCATATTACATAAATGAACATTTAAAAGTCGACACCATATGATTGAACTTTTAAAAGTTTGAAAATGTAATAAAAAATGAACCAAAGAAAAAACTACCTGAATGGTTTAAGCAGGGGGGGTAAGCCCCCTGCACCCACCATGTGGGGGGCAAGCCCTCCACACCTCCCACTCTTTAAATATACCAACTCCAAGATCGCACTTCAGTGCAGAAAAGGGAAATCTTCCCATTCTGTACTGTAGGGAGATCTCTGTTGAAACGTTCAAAGTTTTAAAAGTTTGATCATATGGTGTCGACCATATAACGTTTGAACTTTTAAGAGTTTGACAGTGTGATATAGACCCATACATTTATGTGTATATGTATTATCATTGGTAATAAGTAGAACAGAAACATATACAGTATAAGCATGTCCTTATTAACCTTACAGAACATGGAGGGGGTAGGAACATAACACTCATGGTGAATGATAATGTTAACACAGAACGTGGTACAGTAATCATAGGTGTAACTAGGCATATGCCATCTACACCAACATGTATTTTTTTAAATAAAATAAATACGCTTATTGTTATTCAATGAGATGTGCTAGAATTTAAATTACAAGTAGCCCTACTTTATTTATTATGGTTTTGTTTTAGTAAATTATAGATTCAATTAAATCACATTTCCCAGAATGCCAGGTTGGCTAATTGGTCATTTTGATTAAATCCATCATTTCAGGATTTGTTTTATGTAGCACTAAAAAGTGTGCTTTCCTAAAATGTATTGTCTGGGAAGGGTAGGCTCACTTGAGGAGGAGGAAAGCTAGATTCTGGAAGCTGGTCTACAAGTCTAAAAACCCTGGCTACGACCTCTCTTGCTGATCATTTAATTACTTAGCTTGACCACAGGCCTTAGTGTTTGTTCTGATGCACTGATGCAGTCCAGATTAAAAGCAGTCATTGTTAAAAATGTACATAAAGACGAGGTGGAAAATCACTCATCTTATGACATGCGGGTGGGTGGACTACACTGTTTGCATGGAGGTTGTTAGATTTTGCATAGTGCTTTGTTAAAAAGTCACAGAGAACATTTTTAAAAGAAACATGATTGGAAATAGTGTTTAAGTATTTTTGGAGGTGATTCTTTATGGATAGAGCTAGAGTTGTGAAACCTATTTCTGTGCTGTATAAGTAAGCTTTTTATCTGAGCAGTACAACGGCACTGTTTAACTGTGATCTGAGAGCAAATTAGGAGGAGGATAAGATGACCGGTAAGATCAAGGTAGGGGCTTTGACATATGAACATGCGGCTCAATCTTCAAACAAAGTGTGTTCATCTTAGGTTTGGTTGTAAGAAGTTGGCATTTGTAACAGTTGTGTAATAAAGCTCCATTGTGTCTCCTCCCTGAAAAGTGCTTGCATACTTCCATCATAATGCCTTCGTCCTTACCCGTCAGGTACATACATATCTCTATCATATCCCTTTCCTCCTTGTAAAATACCTGCATATGTCTATCATATCCCCCTCCTTCTTGTGAGGTGCCTGCATACTTCTCTCTTACTTCTTCATTTCTTGTAAAATGTATGTGTGTCTCTATCACATTCATCACTCCCTACAATAGAACTCCATACATTCAACATATCTGTCTCCTCTCTCCTTGTAATATCCTTTCATATCTACCCTGTTACATGTCTCATCTCACTTCCTATAATATACTTACATACCTCAGCTGTATTTCCTATGCCTGTCCATGTAACTTACCTCTGTAACTGCCGTCTATCTCCTCACTTCTGCCCTTCTGTCCATGATGTAGTCCACCAAATACATTTTATATTCAGTACTGATGCATATTTGAATTAAAATATCATTTAGTATTACTATTGTTTAATTAATAAAGAGTTATTTTTCAGCATGCTGCGAGGGGAGCACCAGGTGTCATTCTTATTCCTGTTGTCCTTTTTTTAATGGTGTATAACTGGTCTTACTCAATGGTTTGTTGGCAACAAGATGATGTCGGCAAGAACAACACGTATTTGGTCATGTGCTTGAAAAGATGACAAGGGACTGATGATTAAACACAGGAGAAAGTCAAGAAATAAGGAGAGACTGTAATTTTGGATGCAGACCTTTAAGGAGAATAACAATAACCATATATAATGTTATATCCATAAAGTAGCAGAAAGTATTCTAAGAACTAAGCCAACATGGGAATGGAGAAACGTGATTCTGCCGATAGGGATGATTGCAATTAGGGTTGTTGGCAAGAGGGAGCTGGAATTTATTGGAGAAAACTGGCAAAGGGACCAAGATATTGGGAGCAAATAACTAGAGAGGGAAATATGATAGAATGGGAAGAGGCCAAGAAAACATTTGGACTGCCGGTTACAGACTGCTTTCTGTATCAGGGATTGATGTCAGAGTAATGGCAAAGAAAAGGGGATAGGGGAACCCTAAGCGAATGGACTACTCTGCTATTTCTAAAGTAAACGAGTTGTTGTTAAAAAATGAATAATTAGTAGGGCATATAAAATATTGCATGATAACTATAGAAATCAATCAGAGGAGGTTAGGAAAGGTTGGGAAGAGAGAGTGGATAAGTGAGAGCATATGTGTATGACTCCAAAATATGCAACAAAATCTAGAAGATTTAGGATTTTTGCTTGAAAGTGTTTGCATGGGTATTTATATACCCCAAGAAGACTGCAAAGAATTTTTCCTCAGGTAGATGACAAACGTTAGCGAGGGGGGGGGGTAATTGGGAGCATATTTTTTGGGATTGTAATGAGTTGGCAGACTTTAAAAAATCCCTATAAAGTACTCTGTCAGAAATATTAGATGTACAAATAGATGTAACTAAGTAAATTAATTTTTAAACTGGAATACAAGACGTGAATTGCCTAGACATATTAAGACCTTGCTAAATTTAATTCTGATGGCTGCCAAAAAAAAACAGTTACTAGAAAATGGAAATCAAAGTCTAAACCAACTGTATTTGAAGTACTGACTATTGTAGCAGAGATAAAAGAATTGGAAGTGGGATCGTTAGATTATATAGAAACAAACGGATATTGTGGGAGAAGTACATGCAGAATAATATTTTGGAGGAGGCGTGAGGTTTAAGGGAAGGCAGTAATTGAGCACTGTAAGTAATGACGGATGGATTATAGTGACACAAAAAACATGCGATGTGTAATGTTTGTAACTAGAAATGTGTAAATATGTTTGTTTTATATAAATGCGTGTTTGTCTATGTTTTAAGTGATAATTCAATAAAGGTGTTAAAAAGAAGCCTGTTGCCTACCTTTTGGGTTCTCCCCAGCCAAAAGCTAGAGACCAAAGGAATCACTCTTCTAAAGGTCTTCCTCCACCCTGGATATCTGCTGTTCTCAGAGCACTGTTGTGCTCCCAGACCTAACACCACCAAAAAGAGAAATCAGGAACAGATTTCAGCGTGTATGTTTATACTTAATTACCTATCTCTGCCTTAACTATAAATTACACAGTAGCAGCCTACAGCAGCCTGCCCCCCCAGTCCTTCTTGCCTTCCTGCATTACCTTAAACTTCTCCGGATCAACATTAAAGTTCTCACTTTTGCCACTACTTGGCAGCATTACTCCATTTGTGTAGTCACATTGGACATTTTAAATTTAATTTATACTAACTCCCAAAGCCTCCGATACAGAGCAGTTGTAACTTTCTCTATAAAACTTTATTTTCCTTGCCCTCTTCCCCTGCTCGTCTCATACTTTCCCACTCACCTTACAGCCCAACTGCACCTTTCCCACCTCTAAGAGTCAGATTCACTGATTGTCTTTTTTTTGGGATTTTTCACTCCTGCCCAGCTCTATCCTGCTCTGTTCGCCCTGTGGGCTCACTCTGCTCCCCTACCCTGCCCCCATTTCCCACCCGCCCCCACTACATCTACATTTATACTTCCTCACACCACACCCTTATCAGATCACCACCAATCACATACACCCTCTACCAAACCCCTCCCACTTACATACACACCCTAATACTCACAAACCCAACCCACTCCCACACACACACCACCTCTCACACACCCATACAACTATGCCTACATTCCACCTACAAACATTGCTACTAGCCACCATGCTAGTAACCCTAACCCACACTACCAAGCTTTGCCTTCCCACAAACACACAACTATCTCAATCCCCACACACCACATCCTCACTACACCCAAACAAATCCCACACATACTCACAAATCTCCCCTGAATTCTACTCTGCCACCCCTCCCATCTGTTCAAACACACTATACTCCCCACCCACACCCCCCACACCCTTTCCTAAGTACATCCCACAAAAGATACCTCCCCCAGCAAAACCACAATGTCCTATCCCAACTAAATCTCCTGATGCAGCTCCTTCCACATATATCACTCTCACTCTCAGTAGATATCCACCCCAACCCTGGTCCAAAACACAACATTACCCACCCAAACCTATCTTCCACACCACAAAAACCCAAGTCTATCTGCCTCATCACCCTTAACGCACAAAGCCTCCGTAATAAAATTCCCAACCTTCACGCTTGGCTCTCTCATAACCAGCCAGACATAACCGCAGTCTCCGAGACCTGGCTTAAACCCTCAATGAAAGACCATGAAATCCAACCCCCAGGCTACCATATCATACGTAATGACAGACTCCACAGAAAAGGAGGTGAAGGAGGTGGTGTAGCTATTATCTACCCCTCCACTCTCACCTTCAACCCTATGACTAAGCCTATCCCAGCCTTTGCCAATGCTGAAATAATTGCTGGCTTTTTAAAACTTAACAACTACAAATCCATCTGCATCTGTTCCATCTATATCCCACCAGGAGACAATACCAAAACACTAGAAGACATCCTCTCTTGGTTTAGCTCTAACATCAGAAATGAAACCTAGATCCTCGGTGACACAAACATTAACTGGGCCTCCTTCCTCTCAGATACCCCAACCCACTCAATCAACCTTTACAATTTCACCCAAATTATAAATCTTCCTACCAGGCCAAAAAAAGACAGTACCTCCGGTATCATCATAGATTGAATATTAAAAACCCACCCCAACCATACCACCAATGCTGGTATAATACCAGACCCCCTTAATGATCATCTACCAGCCTTCATAGACCGCCTACCCACTCAAATAGAAAAACAACACCAATTTAAGCAATCCTGCAACCTAGCCTCCTTCTGCCCCGAAATCTTTTCAAAATGTCTTAACATTACTGACTGGTCACCCCTAAAATGCCTTCCACTAGACAAAGCCATATCATACTTTAACCACACTTTTCTCACCCTACTGGATAAACTAGCCCCCTCCAGATCTAAACGCACCAAATCTAACCCCTGCCCCTGGCTATCCCGAGAAACTAAACAGATAATGAAGCAATGAGACAAAAAGTGGAAACAGTGCCAAAAGCAGAAAAACCCTAGCACGCAGCAAGAATTTAAACATCTGGTAACCTAGCCAAAAATTCATAATAAATGATCGCAAATCCTACTACTTCAATCTGCAATCTGACCACTCAACTAACCCTAAGAAATTCTGGACCTCCATCTCCTCAATTCTCAACCCCAGTAATAAAGCCAACCCCTGCCCCGATCCTAAGCTCACCAGCCTAGAAACACCCACAAAAGTCAACACATTCTTTATAGATAGCATAGCCAACTTATCCTCCACGTTTTCTAACCAGCCTACCAACACTACCCCCACATCCTGCCCCCAACCCTCTTCCTCCCCCCTTTTCTCCCTTAAACCCGTCTTCACCAACACAATAAAAAGACTACTCCTAAAGCTAAAACCATGCCGCAATGCACCTGACAACCTTCCAGCTAAATTCCACAAACTATCCACTAAATCAATAGCCTATCCCATATCTATTCTTATAAATAGGTCTATAAACGAATTCTACGTACCAACAATCTGGTGACAAGCATTCATCATCCCTCTACACAAAGGTGGCAAAAACACTGACACTACCAACTTCAGACCCATAGCTATACTCTCTCCTCTCTCTAAAATACTTGAAAAAACCATCCACTTCCAACTAATGCCATACCTAACCCTGAACAACCTCCTGTCCCCCACCCAACATGGCTTCCACCCTGGCCACAGCACTATGACTGCCCTGCTTTCCTTCCTTGAGACAGTCAACCTAGCACTGGGCAGTGGCAACTATGTATCCTCACTGTTTCTAGACCTTTCAAAGGCATTTGATACCATCTCCCACTCCCTACTCTTGTCCCAGCTCTCACATCTACACATCTCACCCTCAACCATATCCTGGTTCTCCAGCTACCTTTCCATGCACCAACAAGCTGTGCAATGGAAAGAGTCAACCTCCCCTTTCCTACCTACACCCACAGGAGTACCACAAGGATCTGTACTAGGCCCACTCCTCTTTAACATATTTATCAACAATTTCCACCTCTCCATCTCTGATGCCTCAGTTATCCAATACGCAGATGACTCCACTATTATCTGCTCAGCCTCCTGCCCCTCCAAACTTCAAATCATAACCCAAATAGCCAAAACAGAATTGTGGCTGCAATCCAACCACCTAGCACTAAACGCTAAAAAAAAAAAATTAATGATTTTCACTCCCACCAAAACCTCCCAACTCAACAAAGACCTATTTTCCGTCAATAGTCACAGTAATACCCTCCTAGAAATTGTTCCCAATACTAAACTACTTGGCATTACCATAGATGAAAACCTAAAATTCAACTCCCACATTCTCTCCACAATAAAAAAAAAACAACCCAAACAATTGGTCTTCTCTACAGACACAACTTTTACCTCACCCCCTCCTCCCGACAAAACCCTCTCATCTTCCTTTCTTCTCCCCTCCCTCCTGTATGGTGCCCCCTACTCTCCAACATACAACTTGGCCTTCGCTCCAAACTCGAATCCTGTTACAACAAAGTCTGCAAATTCGCAACCAGTTCTAAGAACTCCTCCCATCACTGCCATTCTCTACACACCCTCAACTGGCTAGAACTCCCCAACCACCTAAAATACCTCCAGCTTGCAACAGTTCACAAACTTATCTTCAAACCAACATTATGCCCTTCTGTCGCCAAATGTCTAATACCCTACACACCTAGCCGCTCCTTGAGATCCAAAGGTCAAAACCTCTTACAAGTGCACAAACCTTTACAGCCACCTGGCCAATTACTACTATCCCACACCATAGCCAAACTGTGGAACTCTCTACCCTCCCCACTACTTAATTTACCTAACCATAACAATTTCAAATCCACACTTCTCTCCCATCTGTCCTCCAGATGAGAATGCCCTTCACATGCTTCCAGCTAAAAAAAAAAACATGTTATAAACTTTCCACAAATTTTATGCATGCTGGCCTCTGCCCTATCTTGCACATACCCTTATAATTTCATCCTCCTAAACATAATGTAACATATACTTTAGTGTAAAACTGATACCTCTGTACTGATCATTACTATGTAACCTATTCTGTCTATGGTGATGTTGGTCAAGTACTTTTTTTATTTAGTGTTTTCCTTTTTTGTAACTTTGCATCTTGTAATTTTCTGTGACATCCAGTGTGTGTTTTACATAATGTTGTTTTACGTAATGTTGTTTTACTATGTATTGGAGCTTTTCTCCTCGGGTCTCCACTGAAAAGGGGCCACACGCCAGCTGGACTAACCTGGTTAACAAACAAACAAACAAACAAACAAACAAACAAACAAACAAACAAACAATAAATAAATAAATAAATAAATAAATAAATAAATAAATAAAAAGGACTTAAGAAAAATACAGCAATTTTCAGAAATATGACAGCTTAAATTAAATTAAAGAAACACAAAGTCATTTATAGAAACTCTAGAATTTTTCATGTCTTGTTTAGTCAAGACTTGCTCTATTGTGTAAGTTGAATAAATGTCTAGAGTGTCGAGGGTTGATTTTGTTGAGTCTCGGTTTGTTGAACATGTCTTACTGTATATAACTGCTGTGAGGCTGGGCAACTCAAGGTAAAGAGAGGATGTAAGTTTATAAGAATATTTTCTCTGTACTCTGAGTTTTTGTGACCTTAGAGTTAGTATATTTAGAAACTGGAAGTGTGGGAGTGAAGCCTTAAAATGGGGAATGTAGGAGTCTGCAGCACCTTTAAAAAGGGTCTATATTAAATCAGCAAATGCTTAAAAAAGCGAATGCTGACTTATCAACCCCATGTAAGCGAAAGCTTACAATCCCAAAGCAATTTTTTCCCAGGGAAAATATCGCTGTTCCAAAAAAGAAAAAAAAAAACCTTTAAAACATTACATAAAGTGGGGAGGGGGGTTGTGCCCCCCACACCCCTTTACTTGGATATACCAACTCCGAGATCGCACTACAGTGACGAAAATGGCAAAATAATGAAGGTGGCCAAGTGATTTCTTTCCCAGGGAAAGAATTTTCTTATATGCTGTTTCGGTATTTTGCCGTTTCGAACTTTCAAGTTTGATCAACACGCATTTGAAAAAATGCGTCTTTGATCATATAATATGAAACCTTTAAAAATACTTTGTTTTTGCATTTCATACAGTGTACTGTTTTGCATTTTTTTTTTCTTATTTATTTGTTTATTTTGGAAAATCGGGCTTTATTAAAACAGCAAACAATTAACAACAAAAAAACAAAAGTGTGATTTACAAACAAATCAAATCATATAGATTGTATGAATAACCTGGGTGCAAGGTGGTGTACAACTCTAAAAACTTAGACCTTACATATCTCTTCTTGAATAACTTAAAACAAAAAAAAATCCACTGAGTAGAATTTCTCAGAAATCACAAAAACATAAAACAACAAAATTGCCTTCATCAAGAGAGCCAATCAAACAACAATTGCCATTTTGCAACACGAAGAAGCTTCCAGAGATACACGACATTTCAAAACATTTGACAGCCTTTAACAATATTGTTAGGTCATTTAGAGTTTCCACCTTTTAGTAATTCACTTTTTGCCACTAGCAGCAGAGCTAATTAGATAGAGCCACAGGACCAATCAGCTGATATATAATATTAAGGTGGCATCAGGTTTGAATAGGACAGCAGAACTAATCAGTTGACAGATAACACTAAGAAGGCATCAGGTTTAGATGGGGCTGCAGAACCAATCACTTTTTAGATAACCATAAGTAGACATCAGTTGATAGATGACATATAAGTGAAATCAAGTTTAGAGGGTGGTGCAGCTTCAACGGTATCTGGATAAACCTATAGCACAGAAGATTTTGTGTCAAGAAATGCAAGGCTGTGTGACAAAAGGAGGTGCTGCCAACACAGCTAGCTGGAATTTTGTAAATAATTATATGTCATTTGTGAATATCAAATTAATTTATACAAGATGCTGGTGTGACAACTGTATTAGAACTGTATGTCATATAAGATACTTGTGTTACAGATGTATTAGAACTGTATGCCATGTGTATATCAAACTGCTCTGTACAGATGTGTGGGTTGAAAAGGTATTTGTAAAGTGCTTGGGTTTATAATGTATCCACAGTGTGCCCTACTGGAAGATAACAGAAATGTACATGCACTATTGTAACTGTAAATTACTTTACGAGCTAGGCCATAAAGAGGCTATCTGACAGGTCTCAATGCAGCTAGAGACATAAAGTCTGTACTAGGAAGCTTTCTGTATTGTCTTTGGGATGAACTAATTGCTACTTTGGAAGCATGAAGAAATGCAATTGTTTTATGACTTCCAGCATCTGCCAAAGATCTGAACAAAAGCCCTTGTATGAGTAGTTTTACAGGTAGATGCTAAATACTGCCAGCTTCAGCAGTGGGGGTTTGCCTGGGGACTAGAAGTCAGATGACAAGAAGTGATGTAATTCTGCAAGCTATCCTAGCAGTAATATTTTAGTTATTATTTTGAGAAGCCACTTAGTGAGACGGAGCATTCTGCATTCTATCTTGGACCTGACAACAACAAGAAGAACCATTCACCACACATCTGCCTTGCTCTACGTAAGTTATTAGGGTATAGTAACTCTCTTATATATAGTCAGGAATATAGCAAGGCTTAGTTTAAATTTTATTTTTCTTTATTTGTGTGAGCTTGTACTGTAATTTTAAATATTTACTGTGGTTTTGAACTGTGATGTCACTGTGAATATATATTTAGTATTATTTTGTTCTTTTACTATTTATTATTAAATATATTTAAATCTTTCATTGTGGCTGATCTGTGTAGAGATATTTAAGTTTTGAGAGTACTTGGATATTTATTTGGTGACACTTTGTGGGCCATTCCTAATAGCCTTGGTCTTGGTCAAACTCCCATTTATATTAGTATTAATAGTACACAGTAAGATTGGACAACCTTGGGCCCTAAAGTAGCTGATAAGGAGTGACTGGTGACAGTAGTAACTACCTTAGATTCTGGGCAGAAGTGGGCATAGCTAGTAAACCTGTGCCAGTCTTTCTCACATGTGTTGGGAGGGTGACCTAATGGTTAAGGTGTTTGCCTTGCAAACACAAGGTGCAGGGTTTGAGTCTCACAAGGGACAATTGGCTAGGCTTAAAATGGCTCGCAAGGGCAATTAGCTTAGTACTAATCTATGAACCTATGTGTGTGTGTGTGTAAATCAAATCTCAAAGAGTGTGTGTGTCAGCTACTTGGGCAGGGACATGAAGCACTGGTTGGACAGAGAGGGTGCTGGAGGTCTTGGCTTGGTCACTCAGCTGAAATCTCAACTCTATAGCTGTGCCAATGGGGAGTCTTATTGTGGATCTGGAGGAAGAGGGAGAAACTAGCCCCGGACTGACTGTGGTCTCTGTGTGTTCTTAAGGGAAATTGCACTTGATACAGAGAGTTACATCTGGAAATACTGTGTGTGTACCTGTTATCCTCCCAGTGAATGTCCCCCCACAGGTGCAGTGAGGATTGAGGCTCCTTGATTACTAGTCCAGTGGTGGGATGTCACAGGCTGTTATACTTTTTGGAATAAATAACTCAACATGGATTAACCATTATGGGCTAAGGCTGCACTACACTAAATAGAGGAATAAAAGAAGGACCAGAAGCATTGTTTCCACCTACATTAACCTACACATTGCCTAAAATAGAATGGCATCTTGACATGGGTAATTGAGTGTATAGCTACACAACCAGATTCCATGCAGCCCAAGGCAATCATTTCACTGTACCAAGTACTCCTGTAAGTTCAGTGGGAGAACTGAATGCAGTGCTGTATGGGAATATTGCATGCAGTATGCAGTGTTGTGCAAAACACCATTCAGAACATGCAGGGAGTACTGCATGCAGTGCTGAAGAGAGCACTAGTGAGAAAACACTCAGAGTAGTGCATGCAGTGCTGTAAAGACAACAAGTGAGAACACTCTGCTGCACAGAATCCAAGTAAGAACACACTGGACATACTGCATATAGTGCTGTGCAGAACACCAGTGAGAACACACTGAGAGTACCACATTGAATGTTGTGGAGAGCACTAGTAAGAATGCACTGGGAGTAAAGCATGCAGTGCTGCACAGGCTACTACCACGAAGGACACAGTGGAAGCACTACATAAAGTGTTGTACAGAGCACCAGTGACAACACCCTGGGATACTGCATTGGATCCCTAAGAAAGCACTAGTGAAAACATGCTGGGAGTAATGTATGCAGTACTATGCAGACCACAAATGAAGCCACATCAGGAGTACCATATCAAAGTTATATAGGAAACATCTGGAGCACCACATATAACATTGTATACAGCACTACTGAAGACACATCAAGAGTACTGCATGTAGCGGTGTATGGAACATGAGTGAACATACACTAGGAGTACTGCATGCAGCACTACATAGACCATTGGCAAAGCATAAGCAGTACCATATGCACTGTTATACAGGGCACTGATGAGTTCACATCAGGGGAACTAATGGCAGTGCTGCACAGAGTCCCGATGAGATCAGGAGAAATGCATGCAGTGATAAAAAAGAGTCCTGATGAGATCATATCAGGAATCACTGCATACATCACTGTACACAGCAAGGTTGTGGCCACATCAGGAATACTGAATGTGTTTCTTAGGTTGAATCTTATGAATGCTATCAGACCAGATGATAGCAGGCAGAGTGGGGTAACAAACTTGATCAGGGGATAAAGTGAGCTAATATTTTACACAGTAAGTCATGGGAATGGGAACTGAGCTGTTGAAGTGTGAACTGAAAAAAAAAAGAGTGGAAATACTTATCAGGTGGTGGGACAGGCAGAAGTGTTAGGGTTACCATCTTAGGAGCTAGCCATACCATCAAATGGATAAGGAAGGCTAAAATCTCTTATTCTGCTGGCTAAAGCTTATATTCCTGTAATTCATTCATACATTCACTGGTAATAAATATGATATTAGAGATTTATTTTCTGTTCTCTCTGTACTGACCTCAGGTGGCCCAACCACCCACCAGTTGCTCATTTACTCTCTTAGTGCTGAATGCTGTAAAACGTGGTGTCACACAGCTGATGGCATACCTCTCACTGTCTTACCCCAAGAATTCTGGACAAAGCCAAATATAATGGGGACAAACTCCCCAGAATCAGAGACAGATTTGAAATATTGCTTTTATAAACTTAGAAACTTGATAGCATAACACGTTTTGCTTTAACAAAAATGTTATGTCTGTCTCTATTTAGTGACTGAAATGGTTTTGCCAGAAACCCACAAATAAGATGAGGAACACACCAAAAATATGAGGCAAAAATGATAACATTCTATGAAATTTTGAACAGCTGGGACATAGGCCTGATAGAGGATCCTCATCCTTGAACTGGCCCAAGTCTGCATGGAGGACCCTCTCCTTCTTTATTTTATTACTTTTGTAGGCGAGGCTCAAAAGACAAACCCACCACCATAAATAGCACAAAACTGAGGGTAATGCTACTCAATGCCAGAAGTCTAAATCTCAAAATGCACGCACTCGAGGCCCTCCTCAGTATGGAGAAAATCAATATATGTGCAGTAACACAAACCTGGTTTAAGGCTCCAGAGAGCACCCCAGCGCTACCAGGCTACAACTCATACCATACATTTTGACCACAAAACCTGGACCGAAATAATGAAGGCAGGGGCGTATCCATATTCATCAAGGATACCCACACCTCCAGGTTAATGGCACAGCACGATGCTTCAGAGCTCATCCACGTGCAACTAACAACGGGCAAAACTGCAATTCAAATTGTAGCTGGTTACAGATCACCCACCATATCCCAGGACCCCCATTCCGCATTTCTGGAAACACTGGGAAACATAAAGGTCCTACCAAACACCCTAATATTGGGTGATTTCAATTACCCAAACAATAACTGGGAGAACTACTCAAGTACTAACTCCCTTGCCCAACATTTCCTAGAATTTATAAACTCAAACTCCCTGGTTCAACTGGTCAACACTCCCACCAGAGATTACAACATATTGGACCTGATCGTCACCAACATGGGCGACCAGTGTTCCATACCAGAGGTCAACCCCTTGCTGGTTAGATCTGACCATAAACAAATCACTTTGGATATCCACATTCCGCCCCCACCCCCAGACAAGAAAACCCTTGTGAAAAACTTTTCAAAAGCAAACTTCACGTTACTTACGACCGAGGTGGAAAGTTTCAAAGCCCCCTACCCAGTTCGGCTTTGTTAAGGGCAGATCATGCCTCCTAAACCTGTTGGACTTTTCTGAGACAGTTACCAAGGCTATAGATGAGAGAAAGATGGTACACACAGCCTACCTAGACCTCGCTAAGGCCTTCAACACCATTCCCCATTCTGGTATTATAGACAAGCTCACCAGTCTGAGCATAAACCCCTACGTCACAAGATGGGTTGCCAACTGGCCCACAGACAGAACCCACATGGTGAGAGTTGTGTGAGCTAGGTCCGACTCTAAACTGGTTACAAGTGGCGTTCCCCAGGGCTCAGTCCTAGAACCCCTCCTGTTCGGCATATACTTCTCAGAGGTACAGGCAAGCATAGGAGGACTATGGCTGACCAAGTTCGCAGACGACTGCAAACTAGGGGCTATAACTAACTCTCCAGCTGACATAGACATCCTCCAAAAGGATCTCACTGAGACGGATACCTGGTGTCAAAATCATGGCCGCAAGCTAAATGCCAAAAAGTGCATAGTCATCCCCTTTGGAAAAAACAAAGTACCCACAAACTACCACATAGGTGGTAGTCCCCTAAATACGGAAGAGGTAATAAGGGATCTGGGGACCCAAGTAGATAGTAATCTCACCTTTGATAATCACATTGCCAAAGTGGTTAGAAAATCCTTCTATGTGGCCCACCTAATCACAAAAGGGTTCGCATTCAGATCAAAAGAGGTCATTTACTCATCACTCATCAGACCCATCATAGAGTACAACGCCCCATTTGGGATGTACCTTACAAGACACCTGCAACAGCTGAAAAGACCACAGAAGTACCTCTCCAAGAGGATCACTGGCCTCAAACAGATGCCCTATGCAGAGCGACTGAAGAAACTACAGCTGTACTCGGTTGCATACCGCCTACTCAGAGGTGATCTCTGCCTGACATACAAGGCCATGTCCAACCCAGAATTGATGGACATGCTCCACCTAAAGAAAACCTTATCCCCTCGAGCCACATGCTCTAGGGATCTAAACCTCACCACAACAATAAATAGGACATGCTGGAGGGACAGATTCCTGTCCCAGAGACTTCCCATGCTTTGGAACAAGATCCCAATCTACATTAGGCAGAGCTCCTTGCTAACACTCTTCAAAAGAAACCTTGACGAGTAGATGGGAAACAGATAGTTTACCTCGGGGATCACTTCAGTGACTCTGCTGGACAGAGGCAAAGGGAGCTAACCTAAGGGGGCGGCAAAAGCCAACACAATCTGGCTAGGCTTATAAATGCCTTCGGGCAGATAGCCTAATACCTACCTATGAACCTATGAACCTATGTTGCTTCCTTGGAACATGAAATGGTCATTTCTGTTCAGCCCTTTCTTTCCCCCAAGGCTACATATCTGTGTGAGGTATATGTTAGATATGTGCGTGAGTTTGTCTGTCTGTCTGTCTGTCTGTGTATCATTTATTTATTATTTTTTCTGATATCTGAAAAAAAAAGACTGGAAATACTTATCAGGTGGTGGGACAGGCAGAAGCGTTAGGGTTACCATCTTAGGAGCTAGCCATACCATCATATGGATAATGAAGGCTAAAATCTCTTATTCTGTTGGCTAAAGCTTATGTTCCTGTAATTCATTC
This sequence comes from Protopterus annectens, assembly GCF_019279795.1. Classification (NCBI taxonomy): domain Eukaryota; kingdom Metazoa; phylum Chordata; order Ceratodontiformes; family Protopteridae; genus Protopterus; species Protopterus annectens. The sequence goes on along the minus strand of NC_056743.1, from coordinate 1,932,573,043 downwards.
ATACATTCCTGGTAATGAATATGATATTAGAGATTTATTTTCTGTTCTCTCTGTACTGACCTCAGGTGGCCCAACCACCCACCAGTTGCTCATTTACTCTCTTAGTGCTGAATGCTGTAAAACGTGGTGTCACACAGCTGATGGCATACCTCTCACTGTCTTACCCCAAGAATTCTGGACAAAGCCAAGTATAATGGGGACAAACTCCCCAAAATCAGAGACAGATTTCAAATATTGCTTTTATAAACTTAGAAATTTGATGGCATAACAGGTTTTGCTTTAACATACATGTTATGTCTGTCTCTGTTTAGTGACTGAAATGGTTTTGCCAGAAACCCACAAATAAGATGAGGAACACACCAAAAATATGAGGCAAAAATTATAACAGTCTATGAAATTTTGAACAGCTGAGACATAGGCCTGATAGAGGATCCTCATCCTTGAACTGGCCTAAGTCTGCATGGAGGACCCTCTCCTTCTTTATTTTATGTTGCACACATACTTATACATACACATGTTATTTACAAGATGGTGATATTCACCCTAATCCTGGCCCAGCAAGTACTTTAACAAACAAACTTCATAACCCCAGTCCCTCCATCACACCTTCCCCTAACAAACTCATTAACTCACTCTATATTGCACATCTCAATATACGTAGCATTAATAACAAAGTTGCACACCTCCATGCTGTCTTAGATGTGCACTCTTTCAACGTCCTATGCCTTACAGAGACATGGTTAAAACCCTATACCCTAGATACTGAAGTCATCCCACCCAGATACAACATTATAAGGCTAGACTGCAAAAATAGGAAGGGTGGAGGAGTAGTTATCATTTTCAAAAATGAGCTACAAGTTACCTCTGTAGACTACAAACTACATCTAGAGAATAATGCAGAAATCCTTATTTCCAAACTTCAGCTCAATTCTAGTAAATCCATATACATCAGCTGTATCTATTTACCTCCTGGTAATAACACCAGTATACTCGAGGATATCCTCAGCTCCCTGTCATCATCCTTCCCACAAGAAACTATAATCCTTGGAGATTTCAATATTGACTGGAAGTGTATCAGTACTGAACATCCTACTTCCCATATTAACCTTTATGGCTTTTCACAAATCATTACCTCCCCAACCAGAATTAACAAACCAAACATAAAAGAAAGCACCTTATATTGGATTCTCATAAATAAACACCACCAGACATATAAGGTAGGAATCTTCCCAGATGACATAAGTGACCACTCATTAACCTATATAATCAGGCCAAAGATTGATATTCCCTACACAGCCACATATAGGGCAATATGGTCCAACAAAGACTTTAACCCTGAACTATTTCAAAATGAACTTAGGGCAAGTGATTGGTCTTCCTTAAAAAGCCTCCCTCTTGAAGAGGCAGCTAAATACTTTAACACTAAATTCTTAGCCATCCTAGACCAGCATGCTCCAAAATGTATTATAAGAATTAGGTCAAAACCAGCCTCTTGGCTCTCTAAAGACACCAGACAGAAAATCCTACTCAGAAACAAAGCCTGGACCAGGTGGCGAACTACCAAAAATACTCTAGATCAACTAACATTTAGACAGATGAGAAATGAGACAAAAAAAGCTGTAGTCTCAAATAAAAAAAAAATTCTATTGTCAAATGCAGAAGACGCACCATAATAATCCACAAAAGTTTTGGGCAAGCATTAACAGACTCCTACATCCAGGTCAGACTAGCACACCAACCTCATTAGGTAGTAACCATGAAAACCCAAAGCAACTGCTAATGCCTTCAATATCTTCTTCACAGAAACCATTCAAACTCTAGCAAATCAACTGTCGCCTGACAGCTCAAGCCTTCCTACTTCCATTACTAGCTCTCTCTCTACATTTCAACTGCAACCCATCCCAACACACTTCATCTGCAAGCTCATCCAAAAACTAAAACCTTGTAGTCCATCAGCTGAACAGCTACCTGCAGAATACCTGCAGAAAGCAGCTAAAGCTGTAGCCTATCCAATATCCATCCTCATAAACAGAACCATAAATGAGGGAACAATTCCAACAATCTGGAAAATCTCTCACATTATCCCCCTACACAAAGGTGGGAACTCTAATGAGCATTCTAACTATTGTCCTATAGCTCTACTATCCCCCTTAGCAAAAATAATGGAAAAATGCATTCATAGACAGTTACTAAACCATTTAATCTAAAACAACATACTTGCTGAGTGTCAACATGGTTTTAGGCCATTTCATAGTACTACTACTGCCCTCTTATCTCCATTAACAAAAACAGAAATAACAACATCCTCTCTTCAGCACTCTTTATTGATCTTTCCAAAGCGTTTGACATGGTAAACCACCAGCTGCTTATAAATATTCTCAAATCACTCTCTCTTGATGTTCAAACTGTAAAATGTTTCAGTTCCTACCTCAGTAATAGGCAGCAAGCTGTGCTCTGGGAGAATAACCTATCTTCTCACCTGCCTGTCACCTTAGGTGTCCCTCAGGGCTCCATTTTAGGCCCTCTACTATTCTCAATTTTCATCAATGATCTTCACTTAGCAATCCCTCAGGCTACCTGTATACAATATGCTGATGATTATACAATTATTTGCTCAGCCAATTCCTCACCTGAACTGCAATTCATAACTCAAAAAGTTTTTAACATAGTAGAATCTTGGTTTCTTCAATGTTGTCTCCTCTTGAACCCCCCCCCAAAAAAAAGCTCCTGCTCTTTACTCCTACCCGTAAGTCCACCCCAATAGATTTCTCAGTCATATCTATCAACTGTACACTCATATCACCTGATTTAACAACCAAACTTCTAGGAGTTACAATTGACAACAACCTCAACTTTGATATTCATATTAACAATACAGTAAAATCAATCAACAAAGAAATTGGCTCCCTCTGTAGGATCAAACCCTTCCTTTCTCCATTAGCTAGATCTACTATTGCCCACTCCCATCTAATCTCAACACTTCTCTATGCCTTTCCTATCTATACTAAGCTATCTAAAAACAATCTTCAGAAACTAGCTAAATCTTATAATAATATTGCCAGATTTGCCACTGGAAAACCCTTCAAAACCCATCATTGTCAGAATTTAATTCGACTAGGTTGGCTGGAACTTCAGAATCAGCTTAAATTTAACCAACTTATAATTGCCCATAAAACCCTTTATCAGCCTCATAATACTCCAATATTATCAAGCCTAATCACCCCTTACAAACATCTTAACACCTTATGCTCATCAAATAAATTACTAGTTAGCACAAGTAAAACCATTAACACAGCAGGTGACTCTCTTCTCAAATACAGTTGGGGAAAAACTGGAACCATTTACCTAGTGAACTTCCATCACTATCCTCCCTAACACTTTTCAAACATAAACTTAAGATTTACCTTAGAACACACTGACTATGCCCTTGTTGTAACCCTGACTAACCTTTGACTGTATTTTTAACACTTTTTTTCTTTTCTTTTCTTCTTCTACCTTTCTTTACTAAGTCCATGCTGCTCTTTACCAGATAAACCAGCAATTGTAAATTAAGTATTCATTTACAAGATTACTTCTTTTGAGAATTACTTTACCTTATGTTATCTCCTAAATTGTATTGTCATATTAAATGAACTGCAACTATGTGTAAAATTATCTACTTTGCCTATCTTAATGTAACCCTGTAGTACTGCTTTTCATTTGGAACTTATCTCCCCGTGCCTCTACTGAAAATGGACATGTATCCAGTTAGACTAGCCTGGTCAACAAATGTAAAATAAATAATAAATAAATGTTGCTTCCTTGGATAATGAAATGGTCATTTCTGTTCAGCCCTTTCTTTCCCCCAGGGCTACATATCTGTGTGAGGTACATGTTAGATATGTGCGTGGGTCTGTCTGTCTGTCTATCTGTGTATCATTCATTTATTCATTTTCTGATCTTTGTTTTATTCTATTTAGGGTCACAAGGAGGTAGAGAACATTATGGCTTTCAATAGCATAAGGCAGAGAACCAGTTCTGGGTGAATGGGTAAGATACCAGTGTATTGCAGGATATGCTGGATAAACAGACACACAGACACACACCCACACACACACACACACACACACACACACACACACACACACACACACACACACACACACACACACACACCACATGCATGTAGTCAGCGAAGAGACTCACTAGTTCAACTACCCACATCTTTGGGATGTAAATGGAAATCCAGGCTGTGACTGCGAGGCAGGAAATATATATATATATATATATATATATATATATATATATATATATATATATATATAAATGTGTGTGTGTGTGTGTGTGTGTGTGTGTGTGTGTGTGTGTGTGTGTGTGTGTGTATACATATAAATATATATATGTGTGTGTGTGTGTGTGTGTGTGTGTGTGTGTGTGTGTGTGTGTGTGTGTGTGTGTGTGTGTGCATGTGTGTGTGTGTGTATGTGTGTGTGTGTGTGTGTATACATATAAATATATATACACATATATATATATATATATATATATATATATATATATATATATATATATGGTTCCACTTGAAACCATTGAATGTTCAGAACATCGAAGTTCTAATCATCGAGACCAGAACATCGATGTTCAGAACATCGAAGGTTCAAAGTGGAAGTGCCAGGTAAGTAAAACTGGTAAGTTTTGGGTGTATATGCAGGGCAGCAAGGTGCCCTGCATGTTGTGTGTGTGTGTGCCATCTGAGTGTTGGCATTGCAGGTAGGGTACGGGAAATCTCCCATTTAGAGCTACCGCATATAGCGGCAAACGGGAGATTTCCCTTACCCCACTGTAGTGCGATCTTGGAGTTGGAATATTAAAGTAGGGGGGTGTGGAGGGCACTGCATAAAATAGTTTTTGACAGTTTGTTTTTCTGTGGTTCACTTTGAACCTTCGATGTTCTGAACATCGATGTTCTGGTCTCGATGATTAGAACTTTGATGTTCTGAACATTCGATGGTTTCAAGTGGAACCATATATATATATATATATATATATATATATGTGTGTGTGTGTGTGTGTGTGTGTGTGTGTGTGTGTGTGTGTGTGTGTGTGTGTGTGTGTGTGTGTGTGCATGGTGTGCACATACAAGCACTGAATGTGGCCAACTGAATTGTCTTTATGTCATCCTACAAATGATCAAGTCCAGTTTATCAAGTCCAGCTGCATTAAACCTACAAACTGGACAATGGTGCATTTGTATCCTCCCCCAACAGGATCCACTTTAAAGCCTATTCTTAAGTTGCAGAGTACTGTATATGCAGGACAATGGTATCTTCTCCCATGTGGAGCCATGGTAAAACTGCAGTCTGAGTTTCATGCAAATGGAATTCAATAATATTTGCAAGATTATTTGTTGGCCAACATAAAGACACTTTAAAATCTTTGGCTATACCCATACACATCAAGCAATGACAATGGAGGAAATATAACCACACATTTATATTTATTTTATTTATTTACATGTTACTTATTTACTTTTTACCAGCTATGCGGGCTGGTTCTAAAACCCTTTTTACTCACAACCCAGGCTCATAATGGAGCACATGGAGAACTAATTGCAGGTGTATCTTCCTGTTCCCAAACACTGTATATCAAATAATCTGACAAAAAGAGGAAAAGTGAGAGTTTATCGACATCATCTTGATCTAGATCTCAAATGAATTGCTTAATAAAGTAGAAGTTTTGGAAGGCCAGGCTGTTGGCAAAGCATACTAGCACAGCTCTAAAGCAATAAAGGCTATAAGAAGGACTTGAACCCAGACTCTACCACCAACTCAGCACAACGCTTATGTTACATTGCAGCATCAGTATTAGAAAAATCAATCCTTCTAGCTGGTATGGGAATGGAATCCACAACTTTCTGCAGCAAAGGTGGCCGTGCTTCCTGTTGAACTACTGAAATGGCATCTGCAAATGCTTATGTATTCATGTCAATCTATAACAAAATGGGATAGGTTATTTTGAGTATAAAAACAGAAACTGGTTAGGCTTAAAATGCCCCACAAGTGCAACAAACCCAGTACTTACCTATGAATCTATGAACATATGCATTTACTGTCTTGATTGTGCAATTTGTTTTAATTTGTTAAAACTAATGTTGCACATTTGGATTAATTACTGTGAAATGTATAATCTGTATTCATATCAATTGTTTGCAGAGTATACCTCTGTAGGCCTATATGAATGATGGCAAATCAGAGGTGCTGGAAGCTGTTAAAGATTGGGGGGCGGAGGGTGACAGGGGCACTTAGTGATCTAAAAAGGGCAATTTTTTAAAACTATTTACTAGCACAACATAGGATCACTTGGAGGACATTTTAAGCTTGCCAGTTTCCCTTGTTGTGCTTGAATTAACATTTCCTGATTGGTCTTACCTGTCACATGACTGATAACTGTATATTAGCCCTAGTGAGTAAATATGATCACACTATAGTTAATTTGAGGGGACCCACGTAATGGATGCAGCATGTAGGAACTGCCTGCATCCATTAGTGGCACGAGGGGCAATCCTAGAGTACATTTTCTGTTACCCATCCTTAAATCCAAGTTGCATTTGAATATGGACAGGGATGAGCTTTGTTTTACTTGAATGGATAGTCTGTTCTAGATATATATCCATCTCTCCACAACATTCAGTTTAGATACCTGGACTGAGTATTTCTGATGCCATTTGACTTGCTGATGTTCAGTAGGTCCATCTGTATTAGGTCAGAGGATGCCTTGTATGCCAGACACGTCACCTGTAAGCACTCTGTAGGATGCTGAGTATAGTGATAAATCTTTGAGGTGGTCCATGCAAGCCCTGTTGTTTAGGACTTGTATCCTTTTAGTAAGGTATCTCTGTGGGTATTCCAATTATTGCATGGGTCTGGGCAGATACATGCCAAAGTAGGCATTATATAAAATGATTGACCTAATGAGGGCTTTGTAAAGGGGGACAATAACATCTCTAGATCTAGTAACAATCAATTTGTTTATAAGGTGTGCAATATAGAAAGGCGTTATGACTGTGGGCAGATGTTGGTCAAAAGTTAGGTCACTGTACACACAAGTTCCCAAATGCCAAACAACTGGGTCAGTTCTCAGGGGGCATTGTCAGTTTGCAGTTCCCTGTAGTATATGAATTCCCAAAGGATACGATAATGTATTTTTTGGAGTTTAGTTTCAATTCATGATTCTGGCTCCAGTAATTGTTTGGAACAAACGTTCTTGCATGATGGTTAAGTCATTTGGGGATTCAATAACTGGTCCTAGCTTGCAGTCATCTCATACTTAGTTGGCCAAAGTCCTTTGGTATTTCCTTTTACTTCTGAGATGTATATGCCAAACAGAAAAAGTCTCAGCACCGAACCCTGGGGGGCACCATTGGTGAATGGCCTCTTCCCCTGTTTTGATCACCTGCATCCTGTGAGCAAGCATTCATGTATATGTTCTTTGACTCACCTTCCTGATTGTATTAACCTGATTATATTACATTATATTCCTTGTATAATACAATACCACTTGTTAGAATGCATTTTAAATTTGTAATTTGGAATAGTCTTCTAGTAAACAATGAAACAAAATGTATGAACCAATAATGACAAAACTACCCATTTCAGAAAATTTCCACCATAAATGGCCATTCAGCCATCTGTAATTACAATCCACCAATATCAGTAAATATGCAAAATCTCTGCAGAAGTAAGTCATCTAAATAATTCCACATTAAAGGGATCTGTAACTAATGAAGAGGTTGCTGCTAGTAAACAACTTTATATTTCATTGTTTCACCTACAAAGTGTCTGTTGCCCTTGAGGAATAAATTGCCTATGCTACATTAAAAAATGATAAGCTAGTAATTTTGCAATGGGGAATGGATGGCAAACATAACGGATTCATGGTTACTAGGTAACTCCTCCAAAGGAAGACATTCATAGGACTGCAGCATCCACTCCCCTTAAAGTGCAACACAGTACAGTATCAGCGATCCATCTGCATATTGTGGGAGTAGTACCCACAGCATTCTGTATCAAAAGCATTTATACTACCTCTTGTGCTGCTAACAATGCAAACAACTTAGCATAAGTAGCGTTAAACTTCTCTTCCCCTGAAGCTCTCAGCTCCTTGTAAATTCCACTTGATGACCAACTAAATCTCTGAACTTCACAGCACAAGAAAGCTAGAAAAAGCCAAAATTTATTTGGGGGGGGGGGGGCAAAGGCCCAAAACAAGGGACATATTTTAAATATTGATTGAATAATCTCGGAAAGTTGCTAAAATAAAGTGATTTGTGTTACCATGTGTTTCCTGAAAGACAGGAAGACTGAAACTTAAAAAGCTATCTTTATTTAGTGAAGTCAGTTGGCACTGATTTGCAGAAAAACACAAATTTTAAGAGGAACAGACCAAATGTATGAACCAAATATTCTGTGAAAATCTGGACAGTTGAGAGCTATGGACTCAACTCCCTGAATCACAAGTGGTGGTGTGGGGCAGAGAATTCAGGCTCTTGTGTGAGCCTGAGTAACACTAACCACCAGGTACTGTGGCATTTTACACCCGCACACTCACACACACACACGCACACACACACACACACACACACACACACACACACACACACACACACACACACACACACACACACACACACCTGGGAGCAGCATAACTCCCACAAATAAAAGAACAAAACTCCCTTACTGGCATGACTCTTGCTCTGGCAGCACCAACAGAACAGCGGCAGCATAACTCCTGTAACACAGAGCAATAAGAGAACAAGAACAGCTGCTTTAGTTAGTTTAACCTCCCCGTGCAAATCCAAGTTAGCATGAAAACTCCACTTCAGTAATTTTTCCCAACAGGTATTGCAGCTGTATAAGTGGGGGGGGGGGGCACCCCCGCACCCTGGCTCTATGGTTCCGGCACCCATGCAGCAAATGCTCAGATGGATTATCCTGGTTGCCAAACGTAGGTAAAAAATAAATATCTTATCCAGACCAATATAATATAACATTTATATATATATATATATATATATATATATATATATATATATATATATATATATATATATATATACTTGCCATCCTGCAATAAAACTCATATTTCATTGACAGCACTTTCATCATTGCATTAGGTATTTGCAATGATTTGCAATAGCTCATATGAATGCTGAGTCATAATAGCTCACTTAAGCTCCTTTGGGTCTCCCTTACTTGTTGGCTATGTTTTTTTTTTAATATTCCTAGATGTCTGAAGTAACCCTTCCGAGTTGCCTTCTTTACTCCATCTGTGCCTCACATGGTAAAATGGTTGGTGGTTTGGCATTGCAGGTTCTATGATGATTTTATATGCAGTACAGTTTTCACTTTCCCCCGACTTTGAAAAAATTGCATTATATGATCTGTGACAAATTTTATATAAAATCCAGTTTTGACATCCATAAGCTAGATCATAAGGCAGATTATACACAACTACAGTGTTCATGCAAGCTTCTACTTTTTTCTGTAGCAATACTATCCCTTCCTCACTCTGGCTGGAAATCATTTTACATTTATTGCATCTAACTCCCTATTTAAGTAAAACCTAAATCTCATTTTCCCTTCTACTCGGCTATAGTTATATAAATTTAGGACATAGTTTATACAAAATGAATTTTAAACACGACACACTCATTTCATGTTGTATTCTGAATGGTACCTGCACAAATTCATCTGCTGTCATTTGCACAGGTGAGTGTGAAGAACAAAGATACACAGTTATTGTGGTTTCCTGGATAAATGCTCCTTAATGAAACAATAAAAATAACTTTCTGTAAATGACTGGAAAAAGTCAAAACAGAACCATATGGAGAGGAGGCAGGGGGATGATTCAGATACACACAGCTATGCTGGCCCAGGTGGGGGTTAAATTATGAGAATATGGGAACTGCTTGTCTGCAAACCAAACTCATTTTCCAACAAACTATTCTGCTTTGATGTGGTTACGAGTCAGATGGCATATGCATCATTTTTTGGTGCAGACAAACTGTTTGTACATTTTTGTGTATATTTAAGTGGCAGTGACTCAGGGAAATGTTAACCGACTTTGCATGTGCAGTGAAATTAATTCTGGCAAGTTCTGGGGGAGACTGAATTTGTCTTCAGGACTGGATCCAACTCTGACAGAGACTGTAGCTCATGTGGAATCTACAAACAGAACACAGGATGTAGCCAAGGCAGGATGTCAGTTGTGTGTGTGTCTGCACTGAAACTGCCATATCTGGTTCTGAGGATGGGAAAAATGTGTAGAATTATTTTAAGTCATTAGCAAAAATGGATCGCTGCAGGAAAAAAAAACATTACTAGTGTATGACAGAAGTACATTGACAAATTCCTGATATAGGCATCTTAGCCAGAACTCTCGTAGCTGATGTCATTTGTAACATATTATTAGTACTGACTGTTGGATATTTTTGTATTATTCATAGTACCAGACTTGTATTTATGGCTGTACATAACCTTTTTCTTCTTTATATACAATTACTATGTATTTGTGTTTTTGTTGCCTCAGGTCAATTTTTTCACTTAGCTTTGCTGCCTGCTTTTTTGGTATACAAGGAAGTTGCCACAATTGCTTCAAACCACCCCTTTTTTTCTATCTTCACTTAGTTGTCTAATCTGATCAACAATGTTGACCGAGTAACAAACATCGCTTCAGACAATGTCAGGTCCACTCCCATCACACATTACTTGGTTATTAAGACAGGATGCAGTGCCATTTGTGACTCCCCTTTCTTGGGAAACAGTGCTGTTTGATGCCAAACAAGATGGTGAGAATATAATGACATATTAGCCTGTTTAACTAGGTAGGCCCACTGGACACACAGTCCTTTTCCAGGGGTAACCTGGGAGCAATGTCTGGATAAGTAATTTGTTCAGGATCACACAGTAGGCAAACAAGGGCTGAGAAAATCAAACCCTGTATCATAGCAACCACAGCTCACAACCCTGCATCTGCAACAATTGCCAGGATCATTAGCAATCCTCAGAAGACAGCATAAGCAATAACAGCAGGTATATATCATGGATTCACAGGAGCAACATCAATTAGGAACTAGGGATTCATGAGGAAAAATAACAGGTATACACTGTGGATCTACTTACAACATATGCGATCACATAGTAGGTACTTACAATGATTTGCAGCAATTAGTCACCAGGTCTTCTTGGCAACCTGCATAGCTACACACCTTGGATTCACTGAGAAAATCAGTGATCATACAGTAGGACTGACAGGGACCAAGAGAATTACTCAGCACTCCATAGGGACCAGTAGGAGTTCCAAAATAGGCATCCATCAAGATCATCAATGTCACAAAGTGAGAATCACATGGATCAACAGCAATGACTCACCAGAGATTAAAAGAGGTTAGTAGTAATTATATAACAGGGATCCACGAACACACACATGCAGAACAATAGCAGTTACACAATAAAGATTCTTACACAGCAACAGCAGTTACACAGTAGTGATGCACAGAGACCAACACTGATCACATACCAGGGAACCAACAGCAGTTACACAGTAGTGATGCACAGAGACCAACACTGATCGCATATCTGGGAACCAACAGCAGTTACACAGAAGTGATCCACAGAGACCAACACTGATCACATACCAGGGAACCAACAGCAACTCACAGTGGTGATGCACAGAGACCAACGCTGATCACATACTAGGGAACCAACAGTAGTTACACAGTAGTGATGCACAGAGACCAACACTGATCACATACCTGGGAACCAACAGCAGTTACACAGTAGTGATGCAGAGACCAACTCTTATCACATACCAGGGAACCAACAGCAGTTACACAGTAGTGATGCACAGAGACCAACACTGATCACATACCAGGGAACCAACAGCAGTTACACAGTAGTGATGCAGAGACCAACTCTTATCACATACCAGGGAACCAACAGCAGTTCACAGTAGTGATGCACAGAGACCAACACTGATCACATATCTGGGAACCAACAGCAGTTACACAGTAGTGATGCACAGAGACCGACACTGATCATATACCAGGTAACCAACAGCAGTTACACAGTAGTGATGCACAGACACAAACACTAATTACATACCCAGGAATTAAAAACAGTTACACAGTAGTGACGCACAGAGACCAACACTGATCACATACCAGGGAACCAACATCAGTTACAATGTAGTGATGCACAGAGACCAACATTGATCACATACCAGGGAATCAACAGCAGTTACTCAGTAGTGATGCACAGAGACCAAAACTGATAACATACCAGGGAACCAACAGCAGTTACACAGTAGTGATGCACAGAGACCAACACTGATCACATACCAGGGAACCAACAGCAGTTACACAGTAGTGATGCACAGACCAACACTGATCACATACCAGGGAACCAACAGCAGTTACACAGTAATAATGCACAGAGACAAACACTGATCACATACCAGGGAACCAACAGCAGTTACACAGTAGTGATGCACAGAGACCAACACTGATCACATACCAGGGAACCAACAGCAGTTACACAGTAGTGATGCACAGAGACCAACACTGATCACATACCAGGGAACCAACAGCAGTTACACAGTAGTGATACACAGAGACCAACACTGATCCCATACCATGGAACAAACACCAGTTACACAATAGTGATGTACAATCACCAACAGTGATCACATACCAGGGAACCAACTTCAGTTACACAGTAGTGATGCACAGAGACCAACACTGATAAGATTCCAGGGAACCAACATCAGTTACAATGTTGTGACACACTGAGACCAACACTGATCACATATGATGGAAACAACAGCAGTTACACAGCAGTTACACAGTAGTGATGCAGAGAGACCAACACTGATCACATACCAGGGAACCAACAGCCATTACAAAGTAGCGATGCACAGAGACAAACACTGATCACATTCCAGGGAACCAACAGCAGTTACACAGTAGTGATGCACAGAAACCAACACTGATCACATACCAGGGAACCAACAGCAGTTACACAGTAGTGATGCACAGACACCAACACTGATCACATACCAGGGAACCAACACCAGTTACACAGTAGTGATGCACAGAGACCAACACTGATCACATACCAGGGAACCAGCAGCAGTTACGCAGCAATGATCTACAATGAGCAACACTGATCACATACCAGGGAACCAACAGCAGTTCTCAGTAGTGATGCACAGAGACCAACACTGATCACATACCAGGTAATCAACTGCAGTTACACAGTAGTCATGCACAGAGACCAAAACTGATCACATACCAGGGAACCAACAGCAGTTACACAGTAGTGACGCACAGTGACCAACACTGATCACATATCTGGGAAC
>NC_056743.1:1932531189-1932559148 GCF_019279795.1 Protopterus annectens | reverse complement strand
ACAGTAGTGATGCACAGAGACAAACACTGATCATATACCAGGGAACCAACAGCAGTTAGACAGTAGTGATGCAGAGACCAATGCTGATCACATACCAGGGAACCATCAGCAGTTACACAATAGTGATGCACAGAGACCAACACTGGTCACATACCAGTGAAACAACAGCAGTCACAAAGTAGTGATGCGCAGAGACCAACACTGATCACATACCAGGGAACCAACAGCAGTTACACAGTAGTGATGCTCACAGACCAACATTGATTACATACCAGGGAACCAACAGCAGTTACACAATAGCGACTCACAGAGACCAACACTGATCACATACCAGGGAACCAGCAGCTGTTACACAGTAGTGATGCCCAGAGACCAACACTGATCACATACCAGGGAACCAACAGCAGTTACACAGTAGTGATGCTCACAGACTAACATTGATTACATACTAGGGAACCAACAGCAGTTACACAGTAGTGATCCACAGAGACCAACACTGATCACATACCAGGGAACCAACAGCAGTTACACAGTAGTGATTCACAGAGAGCAACACTGATCACATACCAGGGAGCCAACAGCAGTTACACTGTAGTGATGCACAGTGGCCAACACTGACCAAATACCAGGGAATCAACACTAGTTACACAGCTGTGGCCCCTGGTCAGAGAAACTGTATATTTTTGTTTAAATGTTAAGTAGCCATGTCTCAGGGAGATGCTAAACAAGTTTTCATGTACTATCAAATTAATTCTGGCAAGATCTGGGGAGATTTGTTGATAAACAGCATTTACACATCAGGGCCTGAAATTATCAGCAGAGGTCATATACAGGAGATGCAGTAAGGTCATTAGTAGGTACACATATGTATGCAGTATTTCAACAGAGATCACAGCAATTATACAGACCAGGGATCCATGGTGACCTGCATTGATTACAAACCAGGGATCTACTGGTATCAATGGCATCATTGCTGTCTCCATTTCTGTTGAGTCCTGCTGTACTGACAGTTTCCCCATCAAATTCACCTGTGCCAACTCCATGTCCGCTGTGCCCTTTTGTAATGACAGTTCCCCCATCAATGTCACCTGTGCCATTTACAAGTTTGCTGAGACCTGCTGTATTGACAGTTCCACCATCAATGTACCTGTGGCATCTCCAAATCTGCTATGCCCTGCTGTACCTGTCACCTGTGCCATCTACAAGTCTGCTGAGGCCTGCTGTACTGACAGTTCCCCCATCAATTTCACCTGTGCCATCTCCAAGTCTGCTGAAACCTGCTGTACTGACAGTTCCCCCATCAATGTCAATTGTGTAATCTCCAACTCTGCTGAGGCCTGCTGTTCTGACAGTTCACCCATCAATGCCTTCTGTGCCATCTACAACTCTGCTGAGGCCTGCTGTACTGACAGTTCCCCCATCAATGTCACCTGTGCCATCTCCAAGTCTGCCGAGGCCTGCTTTACTGACAGTTCCCCCATGAATATCACCTGTGCCATCTACAACTCTGCTGAGTCCTGCTGTACCGACAGCTTCCTCATCAATGTCACCTCTTCCATCTACAAGTCTGCTGAGGTCTGCTGTACTTGCAGTTCCCTAGTATCATAGTGGACAGCTCCTCTCTTTGTAAAAAAGGAACCACTCTTGCCACACTGGACTGAGAACTGCTGCCCTCTCAAAAGAAAAAAAAGGAAGTCTGAAGAAAGTGCCACTTTCATTTCCATACTAACAGTCCAATTCCCAGTAGCTCAGGTGACTGACGTTAGACCAGTGTTCCCAAAGGAGTAATTTCAGATGACCCTCACAGTGAGATTTTTTTAGAGCTGCAGCATTTTTATATTAGTATCTTATTCAGATTTCTGTGTTTTATCTTTCTCCAGATTTTTAATGATACAACACTGAAGTTTTCTGGAACAAGAAATCAGTACTACTACACAACATACATGAAGATTATTTTTTGCATTGCACATATTGTAAATAACATTTCTTAAATTCTTCTTTGATTAATCAGAAGTATATTCACAATTTACAAATATTTTAATGATTTTCTGAACTTGTGCAGTCTCAAACTTCTTGTTTTTGTAATCTCATGACCTAACCCTGAAACTGTTCCATTGTGGTCAGTATTCTGTCCAATTTACCAATATAAATAAAGCAATGTTTATATTAATGATCATTTTCTAATACACATACCAACATCCACGCATGTAGGGTGGCACAGTGGTGCAGTGGATATTATTATCACCTCACAGCAAGAAGTCATCAGGTTCAATTCTTGGCTAGAGTGCCTTCTGTGCAGAGTGTACATGTCCACCCCATGTTCATGTGGGTTATTCTGTGTGCTCCAGTTTCCTCCCATATCACAAAAACATGCAGTACATGGCTTGGACACTCAAACTTGGCCATAGATGTGAGTGTGTAGTGTGGAAGAACAGACGTGGCAGGGTTAGTCACCCAGAGGTGTGTACCTTGGCTGTATATGATTGTCACTGTTAAAGTGACACCCCAACCCCATGTGCAAAAAAGGGGTGACGGATGGATACTGACATACATGCATGAACTCGGAATGCATTAGCTTCTGCTTACATTATTAAATCTGAGTGGAAACTGGGCTCTTTCTCAAAGGAGTTTTAGATGACTTTATACTGTCACCAATATTAACTAAGTAGTTTTATGAATGGTCCGACATAAAATGCATATTTTAAACCATACTACCTTACATAACAATGAAAAAATGAAAGTAAAAAGAAAAAAACATCTCCATTTTATAGCAGCTATACTAATCTAAACCTAGATTGAGTGAAAGCAAGCACTTTTTTTGGGCAGTTTATTTTTGTTTTGTGTTTGTGTTTGTGGGGAGCTTGTGTGTGCCAGTGTGAGTATGACTGGAGTGAGAGCGCATATGCATGTGTGTGTTTCTGCATGCACGTGTGGGTGTTTGTGTGTGTGTGTGTGTGTGTGTGTGTGTGTGTGTGTGTGTGTGTGTGTGTGTGTGTGTGTGTGTGTGTATAATGATGTGGATACTAGAGAGTCACAGTCTGAATGTCAGCCTTTTATAGCTCTATACTTCACAACTAAATAAAACATGCTGGGGAGGCAGCATTTTCATAGGCATGTTTTTAGAGTGACTGCTCAATCATGAAGGCCTTAAATGTGCCATAGTAATGGAAAGTATTACTAAATGGAGACTGAAACTGTCTTGGGACCTTGTGTGATGACATCTGAATCTGTAGTTATGTTACGTGTGAGTAACTGGATGCGAACTAAATGCACCTTGGGATCTGATGTGACATTTGAATTGGCAATCAGATAGTTGGAGTTTTAATGGAGTCTAAGTATATCTTGGGATCTGTTGTGACATTTGAATCAGCACTGGGATATTGGGAGTATGAATGGGGGCTAAGTGTGCCTTGGAATCTGTTGTAACATCACAATCAGCAGCAGGACAGTAAGGGATTTAATGGGGACTAAGGATATATTGGGATTTAATGTCACATTTGAATTGGTAATCAGCCAGTGGGAGATTTAATGGGTACTAACAGTACCTTGGGACCTGGTGTGACATTTAGATCGGCAGTGGGACAGTGCAAAATTTAATGAAGATTAATAGTGCCTTGGGATCAGGTGGGACAGCTGAACTGGCAACTGAAATGTGGGATATTTAATATGGAATAAATGTGCCTTGGGAACTGAGAAAACAGAATAAGAACTGATGCAATGAAAATTATCAGAACTCGCACTCAAAAGTGCAGCTGGTTCAACCATCACCCTGGTGAACCAGTGCCACACCCCATCCACTCTCCAAGTGAAGATAAAAAAACACTTCACTTTAATAAGCTGATTGATACACTGCATGTGATTGGCTTATTACAATTAGATCTACTCCTCTCCCCCAGCTCTTTGATTGAAGAGCAAAAAAAAAAAAAAGGATGTTCCTTTTACTGGCATACTAACCAGGTGGCCAGAGGCATGACAGCCCCCCCCCCTCCCACCTGACCCAGCCATTCAGGTCCCATTTCTGCCCACAACCATCCCTCAACATAATTTCTTTTAAACTGTAGCAAACAGTTGCTACAGTTTATACCCTATCTGCACTTAGCACTACAGCGCTCATGTTTTAGTTAAAAAACACATCTTTTTAAACTGTAACAAACTGCTTGCTACAAATGTATCAACTGGTTGCTACAGTTTATACCCTGCCTGCATGGAGTGCTATGGCACTCAGGTTTTAGTTAAAACAAAAAAGATTATTTTTACTTTTGAACTATAGTAAACTGCTTGCTACAATGTAACAAGCAGATGGTACAGTTTAGACCACACACAGAGTGCTACAGCACTCAGGTATGTCCCCAAATGCAATACTGGCTTTTAGGATCAGCTAGTCACCCCCTCCCAGCATTTTGCACCTAGTGCAGTTACTCCTCTGATCCCACCTTAGCTATGCTACTGCTCTCACTGACTGGTATGTTCATAGCCTCAAAGGAGTTTAAAGAAAATTCATTCAGCAGGAGTTTTATTGAGATACAATGAAATAGATCACTTTATTAACATCCAGTCAGTCTGTCCTCACTCTTTTTACCCTCCAGCAGTGCTGATCCCTGTAACTGATCCATATACCATCAGTTAAATGTTGTTTTCTGTTAACAATGGCTTCCTACTGTGCAGGTCAGAAATAGCAACCATAGTGCCTAGCTCTTGTGCAGCAGTCCAGAGTGCACGGTTTGGGGAGGGCTGTCTCAGTTCATAGGGAAAACACCTGTATGTGCCACAGGGAGCCAGGGTTTGGGACTGGACAGTGTAGTTAACTAGCATGAAGAGGCTTGATTATCCATGGGCAACATTTCTTCCCAGAATGGGATTGGTCATCTGTAAAGTACTCAGTCCTGGACAGTAGGGGAAACCAGCACAGTGCTACACCATCTAAACTGCTGAGGGGTATACATTAGTTAAAGCGCTCATGATACTGTGCTATGACTCCATCCTCACAGGGTGGAACATGTGAAAAAGCAGAGGTAGTCGGATCATCAGGAGAACAGAATTGCTTGTGTACCATGAAATTATCGATGCCAATTTATTTTAGGACGCATGAGGAAAAGATTAAGAACTGAGGACACCTGGTGCCCCACTACTTTAATCCACTTGAGATATGAAGTAGGAATGGCATGGGGAGCTGAAACTCCAATTCATTGGATTAGATGAATGACAGGATGGCTGAATGACCTGTTGTGGGAGGTGACCCGACAGCTAGGGATAAAACTTACCAAAAAATCCTTCTCTTCTGAAGGAACATAATCCTGTACCAGAGTTTCAACTTAGGGCTGCCAGTGCTTGCTGAACCTACAGTGACTGATACAACTAGGTATAAACAAAAGGAAATAAGTCTGTTAAAAGCTGAAGTGTCCTTAGGGCCACACCTTGTATGCTTATTTTACATACAAGTGCCTCCCCTCCCAAGTATAATGCTATCCACTGAACCTTTTCAGCCCAGGGAGTAACAGCGCTGTAACATCTCAGATTATCAGATGATGCCAGTGTGGATGACACAGTAACAGAGAATACCAGACAACCCACATGTATTATGCAGGCAAGGAAATAATGACCTCCCCCAGAACAAGTTTGGTTGCCTTTTCAGCATCTCCAGCAGTATGTGCAGCACAGATTCAAGCACATAATACTTCAGCCCGATTACTCATAATGCCACTGTTTCAAATGTAGGACTCATCTCCCAGCTTCTATGGAGCTGATGATGGAAAAAGCATATCAGCATGTACTGTAATTGTTCTGGAATATGGTTACAGGAGCAAAGTGAATATTCTGTGAGTAGCACATGGACCCTTTACCCTCCCATGTGTAACTGTTATTATATAGTGAAACCCACACTCTATAGGACCACCACTACCAAATAAGCACACCTTACAATGTAGCAATGTAGGCAGGAGGCTGGAGTGCAAACAGACTTACAGATGAGCTACCATATCTATATTTATATCTATCTATCTATATATATCTATCTCCCTCTCTCTCTCTATATATATATATATATATATATATATAGAGAGAGAGAGATACACACACACACACACACACACACACACACACACACACACACAGATAGATACACAGATATAGATATAGATAGATATAGATATAGATAGCTATAGATAAAGCTATAGACAAATAGATATATAGATATAGATATAGATAGATAGACAGATATAGATATAGATAGACAGATGTAGATATAGATAGACAGATATAGATATAGACAGATATAGATATAGACAGACAGATGTAGATATAGATAGACAGATATAGATATAGATAGACAGATATAGATATAGACAGACAGATGTAGATATAGATAGACAGATGTAGATATAGATAGACAGATATAGATATAGATAGACAGATGTAGATATAGACAGATATATTAATGCTGCTGCACTGACTGGTTTAAACAAGAGTGTCACGATAAAAGTCAGACATAAAACCCTGCATATTATAAGGTGCCAAGAGATCATCTCTTGCAATACTGCAACATTTTTTAAAACTTAGCTTTAAGGTTTCAAAAAAAGTGAAAGTGGACTATTTGCAGTGAAGCATTCAGATACAAAAATAACTGTTTTTTATTAAATGTTTTTCAATATGAAATCTCTCAGAGAAGTATCTATGAAAATAAGTGTGGTTTTTCTACATGTTTTGCTATGGTTTCACACTCCTTGCTTTGAATTGCAGCAAAATGTACTTGTACTTAAACGGTTAACAGTTTCTTACTCATTTAACAGAAAACCTCAGTCTCTCTAGTGGTACAGAAAAACAAAAACATCAAAAGATGAAATTAGTCTGAGCATTTCTACTTTCATTAAGTTATCTTATTTAGTCAAGAACAGATGATTAAGGTTTTTAGAAGTTGCTGTAGTTCCCATCCTCCCCTCTCTCAATAATAAGACTCAGCAGGGTTACCAAGTCATGAGAAAGGAAGAGAATATGATCTACACTAAAAAAACAGCACATCTTAATAGGAGAGAAGTCACAGAACATGGGGGGGTGGATAGGAGAGAAGTCACAGAACATGGGGGTAGATAGGAGAGAAGTCACAGAACATGGGGGGTGGATAGGAGAGAAGTCACAGCATGGGGGTAGATAGGAGAGAAGTCACAGGGTATGGGGTAGATAGGAGAGAAGTCACAGGGCATGGGGTAGATAGGAGAGAAGTCACAGAACATGGGGGGTGGATAGGAGAGAAGTCACAGCATGGGGGTAGATAGGAGAGAAGACACAGGGCATGGGGCTAGATAGGAAAAAAGTCACGGGGCACGGCAGGTAGATAGGAGAGAAGTCAGATGGCATGGGAAGTAAATAGGAGAGAAGTCACAGGGCATGCGAGGTAAATAGGAAAGAAGTCACAGGCCATAGGGAGTAAATAGGAGAGAAATCACATAGCATGGGGGGTAGATACAAGAGAAGTCACAGGGCATGGACGTAGACAGGAGAGAAGTCACAGGGCATGGGGTAGATAGGAGAGAAGTCACAGGGTATGGGGTAGATAGGAGAGAAGTCACGAGGCATGGGGTAGATAGGAGAAAAGTCAAAGGACATGGGGATAGATAGGAGAGAAGACACAGGGCATGGGGCTAGATAGGAAAAAAGTCACGGGGCACGGCAGGTAGATAGGAGAGAAGTCAGATGGCATGGGAAGTAAATAGGAGAGAAGTCACAGGGCATGCGGGGTAAATAGGAAAGAAGTCACAGGCCATAGGGAGTAAATAGGAGAGAAGTCACAGAGCATGGGGGGTAGATACGAGAGAAGTCACAGGGCATGGACGTAGACAGGAGAGAAGTCACAGGGCATGGGGTAGATGGGAGAGAAGTCACATGGCATGGGGTAGATGGGAGAGAAGTCACAGGGAATGGGGGTAGATAGGAGAGAAGCCACAGGCCATGGGGTAGATAGGAGAGAAGACACAGGGCATGGGGGTAGATGGGAGAGAAGTCACAGAGTATGGGGGATAGATAAGAGAGAAGTCACAGGGCATGGGGGTTGAGAAATATGTATATAATCAAAAAAATTTCCACTGTGAGCTTTTAACATTGCAGTTAGTTTATTTTTGGGTACCTGCCAGTCAGGCATGTTGTTCTGACTAATTGACTCTCTCATCAGCCCCTTTCACCTTTACTGTGACAGTGGGATCACTATGAATCTATGAATACATCCAGTAAAGTTGTCATCTGGAACCAATGGCAGTACTTCTGTGTAAAAAACACTCAGTGGGTCTTATAATACTCACTTTCATATTTCCTTTCATTTACTGTCAACCCCTGCCCACCTGTCAGTAATGGCTCATATTTATTGTTCTAATGTGGTTTGGTTTTCAGCAGAAATTATATTGATATTAATATTATTATAATATTTATAATATATATATATATATATATATATATATATATATATATATATATATATATATATATATATGGGATCTGGACACATGCTCGACTAGCATATGTCCGAATCACAAAACATCGAACACACATACACAAAAGTCCTTAACATCAAAAAGTGCTTCCATGTATGTGTGCCTGTTTTGTAGATTGGACTACAGTGCGGGTAAGGGAAAATTCCCTTTTCCCCACTGTAGTGCGATCTCGGAGTGAGAATATTGAAGTAGGGGAGTGTGGGGGGTGCAGGCGGGCTAGATTTTTTTTTGAACTACACATACACGGATGCGCTTTTCAATGTTAAGCGCTTTCGTGTATGTGTGTTTGAGCATGTGTCCTAGACCCATATATATATATATATATATATATATATATATATATATATATATATATATATATATATATATATATAAAATATAATATTATTATTAAATTCCATTTGGGAAGGGATGTGATTATAGATTACCTGCATGCCTCTGTTTGAAAAGGTATGTGATTATAGAACACATGCATGACTCCGTTTGGGAAGGGATGTGATTATGGGACACCTGCATGGCTCCCTATGATTATGGAACACATGCATGACTCTGTTTGGAAAGAGATATGATTATGGAACACATGCATGGCTCCCTATGATTATGGAACACATGCATGACTCCCTTTGGGAAGGGATGTGATTATGGGACACCTGTATGACTCCATTTGGGAAGGGACATGATTATGAAACACATGCATGGCTCCCTGTGATTATGGAACACATGCATGACTCTGTTTGAAAATAGATATGATTATGGAACACATGCATGGCACCCTATGATTATGGAACACATGCATGACTCCATTTGAGAAGGGATGTGATTATGGTACACCTGCATGACTCCGTTTGAGAACGGATGTGATTATGGGACACATGCATGGCTCCCTGTGGTTATGGAACACATGCATGGCTCCGTTTGGGAAGGGATGTGATTATGGAACACCTGCATGGTTCCCTGTGATTATGGAACACCTGCATGACTCAGTTTGGGAAGGGACATGATTATGGAACACATGCATGGTTCCCTGTGATTATGGAACACATGCATGACTCCATTTGGGAATGGATGTGATTATGGAACACATGCATGGCTCCCTATGATTATGGAACACATGCATGGCTCCGTTTGGGAGGGGATGTGATTATGGAACACCTGCATGACTCAGTTTGGGAAGGGACATGATTATGGAACACATGCATGGTTCCCTGTGATTATGGAACACATGCATGACTCCATTTGGGAATGGATGTGATTATGGAACACATGCATTGCTCCCTATGGTTATGGAACACATGCATGACTGAGTTTGAGAAGGGATGTGATTATAGTACACATGCATGGCTCCCTATGATTATGGAACACATGCATGACTCCGTTTGGGAATGGATGTAATTATGAGACACATGCATGGTTCCCTTTGATTATGGAACACATGCATGACTCCATTTGGGAAGGGATGTGATTATGGTACACCTGCATGATTCCATTTGGGAAGGGATGTAATTATGAGACACATGCATGGTTCCCTGTGATTATGGAACACATGCATGACTCAGTTTGGGAAGGGATGTGATTATGGTACACCTACATGACACCGTTTGTGAAGGGATGTAATTATGAGACACATGCATGGTTCCCTGTGATTATGGAACACATACATGATTCCATTTGGGAAGGGATATGATTATGGAACACATGCATGGCTCCCTATGTTTATGGAACACATGCATGACTCTGGGAAGGGATGTGATTATGGGTTTTTGCCTGACTCCATTTGGGAAAGTGTGTGATTATGGGAAACATGCATGACTCTGTTTGGGAAGGGATTTGATTATGGGTTTTTGCCTGACTCCATTTGGGAAAGGGTGTGATTATGGGAAACATGCATGACTCTGTTTGGGAAGGGATGTGATTATCGGATTTTGCCTGACTCCATTTGGGAAAGGGTGTGATTATGGGAAACATGTATGACTCCATTTGGGAAGGGATGTAATTGTGGGTTTCTGCATGACTCCATTTGGGAAGAGATGTGACTATGGAATACATGCACAACTCCGTTTGCATGTACTATTCTTACTGCTGTACTTCTGGGAAATATGAAAGGAAGCGAGGAAGATACATAGTACAACAGCCACCCATTCAACAGTTACCCCCCTGTACCTAAAGGAAAACCTAGAAGCAGAAAGAACCAGTGCAATATTAATGTCATTCCTGTATCTGTACCATTGCAGTATGAATCATACACACACACACACACACACACACACACACACACACACACACACACACACACACACACACACACACACACACACACACACACACACACACACACACACACACACACAGTGTGGCTCAAGGCATGTAACAATGAAGGGTTAACAACTACACTTAATTCTAACCACTGCACTTAATTCTAAGGATCATTTCTGTTTTGCTTAACTCACTAGTTTAGGTTCTTTATAGCTCAACTTTCTACTCTGTCAGAGAACCCTACTGTTTTTATAAGCTGCCTCATCCTTGCATATGTAATGCTACTTGCCACTGTTCACCCGCCCTTTTACCTGCTGCCATACTCACATAATGCTGCCTGTCATATAACACCTACCATTTTACCTGCTTCCACGCTCACATGACACTACCTACCATTGAATACCTGCCATTTTATCCACTTCCACACTCACAAAATGCTCCCTACCATTGCACACCTGCCCTTTTACCTGCTGTCACACTCACATAATGCTAAATGGCCAATCACACTTGCCACTTTACTTGCTGCCATACTCACATAATGCTATCTGCCACCACACACCTGCCTTTTTACCTGCTAACTGGCCCACCACACCAGCAGCAATGCTGTTTGTCCCCGTAAGCTAATACATCATCAGTACTACCTGTCCTTGTCTGTACTAGGTGTCTCATTTCCTCAGAAAAGGAGTATGTCATGGCTTTTCTTTTTTCTGATAGCAGCTGTGACATATAGACAAGAGCATGTTTTCACAATGTGTCCCTGATAATCATAACTCAAGTGCGTCTGCCTGCAGCTCTGCATTTCAATTTACCCTTGCATCTTAGTCACATCTGGAAATCTGAGGATGATCCCCCAGCTGATTAACCACAAGGTGGTAATGCTGCAATGACAGCATCAGGACATATCCTGCAGACTTTTTCCTTAATTTGTTTTCACTTACTTGTTTTCCAATCTTGATAACACATCTGTTTTTTATCCCCTACTGACCCTTACCGGGACTTTTGTGCTAAAAGTAATGGAAAACAATCATAATGATTGGTGCCCAGGAAAATGGCCTCATATGATACCTGTCTAGTTATTACAGAGACAGAAACATTTTTCTCCATTCTACATATTGGAGAAAATGTAGAATGTATATGTGTTTGCATCTTGTTTGAGCCTTCTTTACTCAGCTCACACAACTACACTCAAGTCTCAACTAACATTATTACACTCAGTTACAACTAACACAACTACTCTCAGCTATCAGGTCTGGCTGCAGGTGTAGCTAGAAATAAGGTGTCAATGATCTCTACATTGCTGTATGCACACGTATACTGTGTTGCTATTACATTATTACATTTTTATCTACATATCAATGTAATTAATTACATTGTCTGAAAGATACCACCACACAAACACACACAATCACAAAGCTGTGCTTTCCTTCAGAAGAAAATTGTAATGGAGAAATAAACTGAAATATTTCACTGGCCTGAGCTGCAATATAGAAAGTTGCTTTGCACTTCCTAAAGGTATGTTGACAGCAACAGTTTAATGACCTTGAAAAGTGGAGTGGGGTTGCAGAGTGCTGAGTCACAGGAAGTGGGCCAGGCTTCAGGCCTAACCCAGTAGGTCTTGGGCAACACCTTCAGGAAATCCTAACAATCTGTGCCTTTCACTGAAACACCCTGTCTTAAGCTAACTGCAAACACAGGAAATTAGGTGGCATTTGCATTTTAACAGAATTCTGGTGTTTAGCACCCAAGCAGATGCTTTTATCTGAGTCAGTTATTCAGGGACTGTCCAAATGTGTGGCCAGAAATACGTCAGATAAAAAATAAGGCAGTGCCTGCTGCTGAGCTAAGACCAGGGTCCTTATTAGGGGGTATCAGCGTACATACTTTTTGCCTTGGCCATCATATTTTTTTTTCTGATAAATCACTGAGGGTTACATTAAAGTTTCATACTTCAGAAAATGCATGCCAATGCAAAAAAACATTCTGCTATTAAGTTATAAGTGCATTCCAATAATATTTAAACATTGTGTTTGATTTGTGGTCCTTTGTCCCCTCAGTTAGTTATGTTTTTTTCCCTGATTATTTAACAAAGTAGCTGAGAGTTATGGATATTAGTGGATTAGCAATGCCAGAACAGCATAATGTAAACTTTAAGGGTGAAGGTACTCCAAGTAAAATTAAAAATTTAGCAGCTACATCTCTTTCTAGGTTTTCAGCCTAGTGTCATCTGAGTTCTTTAAAATGAATCATTTATAGTATTTTTATCTGTATGGAACACATCTACATCTATAATTTGTACACAAATGGGGAGACTTGCAGGCTTTTCCATTCTATAGGTGTACAACATTCAACTCCATTAAGGTCATATAAGTATTGTCAATTACTTCACTTCAGAACTAGATAAACTGCCTACCATCCATAACATGCAACTGTTAAACCATCTACATAAAGTTAGTCCACCCTGCTCTTAACCAAGGCAGATACTGTACTGGTATTGATACAGCAGTCACATTGATACTGTATTGATACAAATACTAGAATGACACTGTAATGGTACTGTGCAGCACATATATTATATTGGTATTGATGCTGCAATGACATTGATACTGTACTGGTACAGATACTGGAACAACATTAGTACTGTAATGGTACTGTGCACCATTGACAGATATTATACTGGTATTAATGCAACAACGACAGTGATACCCTGCTGGTAGAGATGCTGGAACAACAGTGATACCGCAATGATACTGAGCATAACAGAGAGATATTATACTGGTATTGATAAATCAATGACATTGATACCATACTCATACAGATACTAGAATGCCATTGATGCAGTATCAGTAAAGATACTGGAACAACATTGATACTGTAAGGGTACTGTGAAGCATTGACAGATATTATATTGGCATTGATACATCAATGACCCTGACATTGTAGTGCTCTGGATAATGGAACAACATTGACAATTTAATGGTACTACACAGCATTGACAGATAATGTTCTGGTATTGATACATTAATGAAACTGATACTGTACTGGCACAGATGCAGCCATTCCACTGATGTGGTAGTGATACAGATACTGGAGTGACATTGATACTGTAATGGTACGTACGAGAACATATATCTGCCTGTTGATACTTCCAGTGACATTTGATATTGTACTTACACATATACAAACAAACACTATACTGTACTAGGTGAATAATGAAACATTGATACTGTAATGGTACCATGCAGAACTGACATATACTGTACTGGTATTGATACTTCAGTGACATTGATACTGTACTGTTACACATACTGGAACAACACTGATACTGTACTAGAACAGATAATGAAACACTGATACTGTAATGGTACCATGCATAACTGACATATATTGTACTAGTACTGATACTTCAATGACATTGATACTGTAGTGTTACACATATTGGAACAACACTGATACTGTACTGGAACAGATAATGAAACATTAATGCTGTAATGGTACCATGCAGAACTGATATATATTGTACTGGTATTGATACTTCAGTGTCATTGATACTGTACTGTTACACATGCTGGAACAACACTGATACTGTACTAGAACAGATAATGAAACATTGCTACTGTAATGGTACCATGCAGAACTGACATATTCTGTACTGGTATTGATACTTCAATTACATTGATAATGTACTGTTATACATACTGGAACAACTCTGATACTGTACTAGAACAGATAATGAAACATTAATAATGTAATGGTACCATGCAGAACTGACATATACTGCAGTGGTATTGATACTTCAACGACACTGATACTGTACTGTTACACATACTAGAACAACACTGATACTGTACTAGAACAGATAATGAAATATTGATACTGTAATGGTACCATGCAGAACTGACATATACTGTACTGGTATTGATAATTCAATTACATTGATACTGTACTGTTACACATACTGGAACAACACTGATACTGTACTGGAACAGAACATGAAACATTAATACTGTAAAGGTATCATGCAGAACTGACATATAAAGTACTGGTATTGATAATTCAATGACATTTATACTGTACTGTTACACATACTGGAACAACATTGATACTGTACTGGAACAGAACATGAAACATTAATACTGTAATGATACCATGCAGAACTGACATATACTGTACTGGTATTGATACCTTAGTGACATTGATACTGTACTGTTACACATGCTGGAACAACACTGATACTGTACTAGAACAGATAATGAAACATTGATACTGTAATGGTACCATGCAGAACTGACATATTCTGTACTGTAATACATACTGGAACAACACTGATACTGTACTAGAACAGATAATGAAACATTAATACTGTAATGGTACCATGCAGAACTGACATGTACTGTAGTGGTATTGATACTTCAATGACACTGATACTGTACTGTTACACATACTAGAACAACACTGATACTGTACTAGAACAGATAATGAAATATTGATACTGTAATGGTACCATGCAGAACTGACATATACTGCACTGGTATTGATAATTCAATTACATTGATACTGTACTGTTACACATACTGGAACAACACTGATACTGTACTGGAACAGAAAATGAAACATTAATACTGTAATGGTACCATGCAGAACTGACATATAAAATACTGGTATTGATAATTCAATGACATTTATACTGTACTGTTACACATGCTGGAACAACATTGATACTGTACTGGAACAGAACATGAAACATTAATACTGTAATGGTACCATGCAGAACTGTCATATACTGTACTGGTATTGATACCTTAGTGACATTGATACTGTACTGTTACACATACTGGAACAACACTGATACTGTACTGGAACAGATAATGAAACATTAATAATCTAATGGTAATCTGCAGTAGTGACAGGTATGGTAATTGAACAGATGCATCAATGACATTGATACTGAACTGGTACACAGTGGAATGACATTGACTCTGGAAAGACATTGATATTGTAATGGTACTGTGGGGACACTGATACATACTTTACTGTTGTTATACAACAATGACATTATTATTGTTGTGGGACAGATACTGGAAGGACATTGATACTGTAATGATACTGTGTGGCACTGATATTGTACCCGTACTGAAACATCAGTGACATTGATACTGTAATGGTACAGATACTGGAATGACATTGATACTGTAATGGTACAGATACTGGAATGACACTGATACTATAATGGCATTCACTGAATATTTAACAAATAAAGTGCATACTTAAGTTGCTTGTAAAATAAAGTGTAACAAGTTTAAAGTTTAAGACTTACCCCCATCCTTACTCCCCACTCAATCACTTAATCATGAATCACAAAGGTGCAAGCGCCTACTGTTCCTGGATGAAAGATTTTAAGCAGTACAAGCTCTTGTTTGATTGGATGGGAGCATCCACAGCCCCAGTAACATCGACAACCCTCTAGAAAGATAAAAATAAAACAGAATAAAACAAATAAATGTACCCCTTTGTCCTTAAAATGACAAGAGGTAAGAGAGAAAATAATTATAAAAAGAAGCACCAGCTATTTGACCTTAGTTGAAAATACAGGTCCCAAATATGTACTTGCATATGCTTGCCAGGCAAGAGATTTTAAATATTACAAGTTCCTATCTGATTGGATGGGAGGATCCACAGCCCCAATAACATCAACAACCCTCTAAAAAGCTAAAAATAAAACAGTATGAAGCAAAACCAGGACAGGCTGCTAGCATCTCCAGTTAATAAAAAGTTACCTCAGTATGAGCAGAAGCAGAATGTTAGGAAACGCTACCATAAAGTAAAGAAGGGAGAACGTTAGAAAACACTACCATAAAGTAAAGAAGGGAGAATGTTAGAAAACACTGCAAGCACTACAAAATAAACAATTACCTCACAAGCATTTACTACAAAATAAACAATTACCTCACAAGCACTTACTACACAATAAACAATCACTCAGTCCAAGCAGAAGGAGTAAGATAGAAATCTTTACCACAAATTAAAAAAAAGGCAGAAAACATTGATATCTTTACCAGTATAGCATCATCAGTGCTGAATCAGTACCAGTAAGTACAGTACCAATGTTATTGCTGCATCAGTACCAGTAAGTACAGTACCAATGTTATTGCTGCATCAGTACCAGTAAGTACACTATCAATGTCATTGCTGCGTGAGTGCTAGTAAGTACACTAGCAATGTCATAGCTGCATTAGTACCATTAAGAACAGTACCAATGTCATTGCTGCATCAGTACCAGTAAGTACAGTATCAATGTCATAGCTGCTTCAGTACCAGTAAATACAGTATCAATGTCATTGCTGCATCAGTACCGTAAGTACAGTATCAGTGTCATTGCTTCACCAGGACCAGTAAGTACAGTATCAATGCCATTCCTGCATCAGTACCAGTAAGTATAGTACCAATTTCATTGCTGCATCAGTACCAGTAAGTACAGTATCAATGGCATTGCTGCATCAGTACCAGTAAGTACAGTATCAGTGTCATTGTTGTGTCAGTACAGTAAGTACAATATCAAAACCACTGCTGCATCAGTACCAGTAAGTACAGTATCAATGTCATTGTTGTGTCAGTACCAGTAAGTAGAGTATCAGTGTCATTGCTGCGTTAGTACCAGTAAGTACAGTATCAATGTCATAGCTGCTTCAGTACCAGTAAGTATAGTACCAATTTCATTGCTGCATCAGTACCAGTAAGTACAGTATCAATGGCATTGCTGCATCAGTACCAGTAAGTACAGTATCAGTGTCATTGTTGTGTCAGTACAGTAAGTACAATATCAAAACCACTGCTGCATCAGTACCAGTAAGTACAGTATCAATGTCATTGTTGTGTCAGTACCAGTAAGTAGAGTATCAGTGTCATTGCTGCGTTAGTACCAGTAAGTACAGTATCAATGTCATTGCTGCATCAGTGCTAGTAAGTACAGTATCAGTGTCACTGCTGTGTCAGTACAGTAAGTACAGTATCAATGCCATTGTTGCATCAGTACCACTAAGTACAGTATCAATGTCATTGCTGCTTCAGTACCAGAGAGTACAGTATGAATGTCACTGCTGCACCAGTACCAGTAAGTACAGTATCAGTGTCATGGCTGCATTAGTACCAGTGAGTACAGTATCAATGTCATTGCTGCATCAGTACCAGTAAGTACTGTATCACTGTGGGAGGGTGGCCTAATGGTTAAGGTGTTTGCCTTACAAACACAAGGTGCAGGGTTTGAGTCTGACAAGGGATAATTGGCTAGGCATACAATGGTCTGCAAGGGCAGTTAGCCTAGTACTAACCTATGAACTTATGAACTATGAACCGTCATTGCTGTGTCAGTACTGGTAAGTGCAGTATCAATGTAATTGCTGCATCAGTACCAGTAAGTACAGTATGAATGTCATTGCTGCATCAGTACCAGTGAGTACAGTATGAATGTCATTGCTGCACCAGTACCAGTAAGCATTGTATCAATGTCATTGCTGCATCAGTACCAGTAAGTACAGTATCAATGTCATTGCTGCATCAGTACTAGTAAGTACAGTAACAGTGTCATTGCTGTGTCAGTACCAGTAAGTATAGCATCACTGTCATTGCTGTATGAGTACCAGTAAGTACAGTGTAAATGCCATTGTTGCATCAGTACCAGTAAGTACAGTATCACTGTCATTGATGTGTCAGTACCAGTAAGTAATGTATCATTGGCATTGTTGGGTCAGTACCAGTAAATACAGTATCAATGTCATTGCTTTGCCAATACCAGTAAGCACAGTATCAATGTCATTGCCATCAGTACCAATAAGTACAGTATCAATGTCATTGCTGTGTCAGTACCAGTAAGTACACTATCAATGTCATTGCTGCGTGAGTGTCAGTAAGTACACTATCAATGTCATAGCTGCATCAGTAGCAATAAGTACCATACAAATGTCATTGCTGCATCAGTACCAGTAAGTACAGTATCAATGTCACTGCTGCATCAGTACCATTAAGTACATTATAAATGTCATTGGTGCACCACTACCAATAAGTACAGTATCAATGCCATTGCTGCATCACTACCAGTAAGTACAGTATCAATTTCATTGCTGTGTCAATACCAGTAAGTACAATATCAATGCCATTGCTGCTTCAGTACCAGTAAGTACAGTACCAATTTCATTGCTGTGCCAGTACCAGTAAGTACAGTATCAATATCATTGCTGCATCAGTGCTAGTAAGTACAGTATCAGTGTCACTGGTGTCTCAGTACAGTAAGTACAGTATCAATGCTGTTGCTACCTCAATACCAGAAAGTACAGTATCAGTGTCATTGCTGCATCAGTACCAGTGAGTACAGTATGAATGTCAAAGCTGCACAAGTACCAGTAAGTACAGTACCAGTGTCATGGCAGCATCAGTACCAGTGAGTACAGTATCAATGCCATTGCTGCATCCATACTAGTAAGTACTGTATCAATGTCATTGCTGTGTCAGTACCAGTAAGTGCAGTATGAATGTCATTGCTGCACCAGTACCAGTAAGTACAATATCAATGTCATTGTTGCATCAGTACCAGTAAGAACAGTATTAATGTCATTGCTGTGTCAGTACTAGTAAGTACAGTATCAATGTCATTGATACTGTTCTTACTAGTAAGTACAGTATCAATGGCATTGCTGCATCAGTTAAAGCTCATTGCTCCATCAGTAAACGTAATTACAGTATCAAGCTCATTGCTGCATCAGTACCAGTAAGGATAGTATCAATGTCATTGCTGCACTAGTACCAGTAAGTACAGTAACAATGTCATTGCTGCACCAGTACCAGTAACTACAGTATAAATGTCATTACTGCATCAGTACCAGTAAATATATTATCAATGTCATTGCTGCATCAGTACCAGTAAGTACAGAATTAATATAATTGCTGTGTCAGTACCAGTAATTACAGCATCACTGTCATTGCTGTGTCAATACCAGTAAGTAAAGTATCAATGTCATTGCTGCATCAGTACCAGTAAGTACAGTATCAATGTCATTGCAGCATCAGTGCTAGTAAATACAGTATCAGTGTCACTGGTGTGTCAGTACAGTAAGTACAGTATCAATGCCTTTGCTGCATCAGTACGAGTAAGTAGAGTATCAATGTTATTGATGCATCAGTACCAGTAAGTACAATATCAATGTCATTGTTGCATCAGTACCATTAAGTACAGTATCAATTTCATTGCTTTATCAGTACCAGTAAGTACAGTATCAATGTTATTGCTTCATCAGTACCAGTAAGTACAGTATCAATGTCATTGCTGCACTTGAACCATTAAGTAAAGATTCAATGTCCCTGCTGTCTCAGTACCAGTAAGTACAATATATATGCCATTGCTGCATCAGTACCAGTAAATAATGTATCAATGTCATTGCTGTGTCAGTACCAGTAAGTACAGTATCAATGTCATTGCTGCATCAGTACCAGTAAGTGCAGTATCAATGTCATTGCTGCACCAGTACCAGTAAGTAGAGTATCAATGTCATTGCTGCATCAGTACCAGTAAGTACAGTATCAATGTCATTGCTGCATCAGTACCAATAAATACAGTATCAATGTGATTGCTGTGTCAGTACCAGTAAGTACAGTATCAATGTCATTGCTGCATCAGTGCCAGTAAGCACAGTATCAATGTCATTGCTGCACCATTACTAGTAAGTACGGTATTAATATCATTGCTGCATCAGTACCAGTAAGTACATTATCAATGTCATTGCTGTGTCAGTACCAGTAAGTACAGTATCAATGTCATTGCCATCAATAGCAGTAAGTAAGTATCAATGTCATTGCTCTGTCAGTACCAGTAAATACACTATCAATGTCATTGCTGCGTGAGTGCCAGTAAGTACACTATCAATGTCATTGCTACATCAGCAGCATTAAGTACAGTACCAATGTCATTGCTGTGTCAGTACCAGTAAGTACAGTATCAATGTCCTTGCTGCATCAGTAGCAGTAAGTAGAGTATCAATGTTATTGCTCTGTCAGTACCAGTAAGTACAGGATCAATTTAATTGCTGTGTCAATACCAGTAAGTACAGTATCACTGCCATTGCTGCATCAGTACCAGTAAATACAGTAACAATGTCATTGCTGCATCAGTACCAGTAAGTACAGTATCAATGTGGCTGCGTCAGTAACATAACCAACATTTATTAAGTAGCCAAGGTCAGTACCAGTTAGTATAGTATCAATATCATTGCTGCATCAGTGCTGGTAAGTACAGTATCCATGTCACTGGTGTGTCAGTACAGTAAGTACAGTATCAATGCCATTGCTGTATCAGTATCAGTAAGTACAGTATCAATGTCATTGCTGCATCAGTACCAGTGAGTACAGAGTGAATGTCAATGCTGCACCAGTACCAGTAAGTACAGTATCAGTGTCATGTCAGCATCAATACCAGTGAGTACAGTATCAATGTCATTGCTGTGTCAGTACCAGTAAGTGTAGTATGAATGTCATTGCTGCACGGGTACTGGTAAGTACAGTATATATGTCATTGCTGCATCAGCACCAGTAAGTACAGTATTAATGTCATTGCTGCATCAGTACTAGTAAGTACAGTATCAATGTCATTGCTGCACTAGTGCCAGTAAGTACAGTATCAATGTCACTGCTGCACCAGTACCAGTAACTACAGTATAAATGTCATTGCTGCATCAGTACAAGTAAATATATTATCAATGTCATTGCTGCATCAATACTAGTAAGTACAGAATTAATATCATTGCTGTGTCAGTACCATTAAGTACAGCATCACTGTCATTGCTGTGTTAGTACCAGTAAGTACAGTATCAATATCTTTACTGCATCAGTACCAGTAAGTACTGTATCAATGTCATTGCCGCATCAGTGCTAGTAAGTACACTATCAGTGTCACTGGTGTGTCAGTACAGTAAGTACAGTATCAATGTAGTTTCTGCATCAGTACCAGTAAATACAGTATCAGTGTCATTGCTGTGTCAGTGCAGTAAGTACAGTATCAATGTCATTGCTGCATAAGTACCACTAACTGTAGTATCAATGTTATTGCTGCATCATTACCAGTAAGTACAGTATTAGTGTCATTGCTGTGTCAGTACCAGTAAGTACAGTATCAATGTTATTGTTGCATCAGTACCACTAAGTACAGAATCAATGTCATTGCTGCACCCGGACGACTAAGTAAAGAATCAATTTCCCTGCTGTCTCAGCACCAGTAAGTACAGTATCTATGTTATTAATGCATGAGTACCAGTAAATACAGTATCAATGTTATTGCTTTGTCAGTACCAGTAAGTACAGTATCAATGTCATTGCTGCATCAGTACCAGTAAGTACAATATCAATGTCATTGCTGCACCAGTACCAGTAAATATAGTATTGATGTCACTGCTGCATCAGTACCAGTAAGTACAGTATCAATGTCATTGCTGCATCAGTACCAGTAAATAAAGTATCAATGTCATTGCTGTGTCAGTACTGGTAAGTACAGTATCAAAGTCATTGCTGCATCAGTACCAGTAAGAACATTATCCATGCCATTGCTGTCAATTCCAGTAAGTGCAGTATTAATGTCATTGCTGCATCAGTACTAGTAAGTACAGTATCAGTGTCACTGCTGTGTCAGTACCAGTAAGTACAGTATCTAGCTCGTTGCTGCATCAGTAAAAGTAAGTACAGTACCAAGCTCATTGTTGCATCAGTACCAGTAAGTATAGTATCAATATCATTGCTGCACTTGAACCACTCATCAGTACCAGTAAATACAGTATCACAGTATCAATGTCATCGCTGCATCAGTACCAGTAAGTACAATATCGTAAAGTATCAATTGTCTCAGTACCAGTAACAGCAATTATTACTGTCATTGCTGTGTCAGTACCAGTAAAGTATCAATGTCATTGCTGCACC
Source organism: Protopterus annectens (assembly GCF_019279795.1). NCBI lineage: Eukaryota > Metazoa > Chordata > Ceratodontiformes > Protopteridae > Protopterus > Protopterus annectens. Next base: position 1,932,536,469 of record NC_056743.1, on the reverse strand, counting down.
AGTACCAGTGGTACCAGTAAATACTGTATCAATGTCGTTGCTGTGTCAGTACAGTAAGTACAGTATCAATGTCATTGCTCTGTCAGTACCAGTAAGTACAGTATCAATTATATTGCTGCATCAGTACCAGTAAGTACAGAATCAATGTCATTGCTGCACATCGGTGATAAATTGAATCAATATCATTGCTGCTGTGAACTGCACAGTAAGTACAGTATCAATGTCATTGCTACATCAGTACCAGTAAGTACAATATCAATGTCATTGCTGCATCAGTACAAGTCAGTAAAGTATCAATGTCATTGTTGTCTCAGTACCAGTAAGTACAGTATCAATGTCATTGCTGCACTAGTACCAGTAAGTCCAGTATCAATGTCATCCTGTACCACAACCAGTAACTACAGTATCAATGTTGCATCAGAATCAGTAAATATATTATCAATGGCATTGCTGCATCAGTACCAGTAAGTACAAAATTAATATCATTGCTGTGTCAGTACCAGTAATTACAGTATCAATGCCACATCAGTACCAGTCAGTACAGTATCACTGTCATTGTTGTCTCAGTACCGTAGCACAACATTACTGTGTCATTGCTGTGTCAGTCATTGCTGCATCAGTACCAGTAAAGTACATCAAAGTCATTGCTGCATCAGTATAGTAAAATATCAATGTCATTGTATCAGTAAGTACTGTAGCATTTGCCATTGCTGGATCAGTACCGGTAATACTGTAATAAATGTCATTGCTTTTGTCAGTAGCAGTAAGTGCGCAGCATCAAGCATCAATACCAGTAGAATTGTCATTGCCATTGCTGCATCAGTACCAGAAAGTACAGTATGAATGTCATTGTCAGTACCAGTAAGTACTGTATCAATGTCATTGCTGCACCAGTACCAGTAAGTACAGTATCAGTGCCATTGCTGCTTCAGTACCAGTAAGTACAGTATCAGTTTCATTGCTGCATCAGTACCAGTAAGTACAGTATCAATGTCATTGCTGCATCAGTACCAGTAAGTACAGTATCAGTGTCATTTTTGTATCAGTACAGTAAGTACAGTATCAATGTCATTGCTGCATCAGTAGCAGTAAGTACATTATCAATGTCGTTGCTGTGTCAGTACCAGTAAGTACAGTATTAATGTCATTGCTGCATCAGTACCAGTAAGTACAGTATCAGTGTCACTGGTGTGTCAGTACAGTAAGTACAGTATGAATGCCATTGCTCCATCAGTTCCAGTAAGTACATTATCAATGTCATTGCTGTGTCAGTACCAGTAAGTACAGTATTAATATCATTGCTGCTTCAGTACCAGTAAGTAGATTATCAGTGTTATTGCTGCATCAGTACCAGTAAGTACAGTATCAATGTCATTGCTGCATCAGTACCAGTAAGTACAGTATCAATGTCATTGCTGTGTCAGTACCAGTAAGTACAGTATGAATTGCATCAGAATCATTAAATATATATCAATCAAATTATGCATCAGTACCAGTAAGTACAGACCATATCATTGCTGTGTCAGTACCCAGTGGGCACAGTATCAAAGCCATTGCTGCTGCAGTACCAGCTGCATGAAATGAATGTCATTGTTGTCTCAGTACCGGGTACAACATTACTGTAAGTATCAATGTCATTGCTGCACCCAGAACAGTAAGTGTAGTATCATTATCATTGATGTCAGTAGTATCAGTAACAGTATCATTGCCATTGCTGGATCAGCACCAGTAAATACCGTATCAATGTCATTGCTTTGTCATAGCAGTGTGTATCAATGCTGGCTGCCATCATTGCCATCGGTATCACAGTATCACGTCATTGCTGCATCAGTACTGCAGTACAGTATCAATGTCATTGCTGCTTCAGTACCAGTAAGTACAGTATCAATGTGATTGCTGCATCAGTACCAGTAAGTACAGTATCAATGTCATTGCTGCACCTGAACCACTAAGTAAAGAATCAATATCCCTGTGGTCTCAGTACCAGTAAGTCAAGTATTCATGTCATTGCTGCATCAGTACCAGTAAATACCATATTAATGTCATTGTTGTGTAGTACCAGTAAGTACAGCATCAATATCATTGCTGCATCAGTACCAGTAAGTACAGCATCAATGTTATTGCTGCATCAGTACCAGTAAGTACAGTATTAATGTCATTGCTGCATCAGTACTAGTAAGTACAGTATCAATGCCATTGTTGTGTCAGTACCAGTAAGTACAGTATCAAGCTCATTGCTGTGTCAGTAAAAGTAAGTACAGTATCAAGATCATTGTTGCATCTGTACCAGTAAGTACAGTATCAATGCCATTGCTTCACTAGTACCAGTAAGTACAGCATCAATCTCTTTGCTGCACCAGTACCACTAACTACATTATCATTCTCATTGTTGCATCAGTACCACTAAATATATTATCAATGTCACTTCTGCATCAGTACCAGTAAGTGCAGAATTAATATCATTGCTGTGTCAGTACCATTAAGTACAGTATCAATGTCATTGCTGCATCAGTACAACTCAGTAAAGTATCAATGTCATTGTTGTCTCAGTACCAGTAAGTACAGTATTACTGTCATTGCTGTGTCAGTACCAGTAAGTAAAGTATCAATGTCATTGCTGCACCAGAACCAGTAAGTGTAGTATCATTGTCACTGATGTGTCAGTATCAGTAAGTACACTATCATTGCCATTGCTGGATCAGTACCAGTAAATACTGTATCAATGACAAACAAAATAGAGAAGAAACCACACAGTAGCACAGAACGAAATGATAAAGCACTTTTCATTTATTCCAATAAACGAACTTCTTCAGATCAAGAAAAACAAAAAGTCACAGCTTAAATACTCTCTGGGCTAATACTTACAGAGTCAATTAACTACTTAAAGTGAAAGCTGACTTACAAGACACGCCCTATTTGCAAACACAACTAGACTAAAAACTGCTTTTAAAGTAAAAGCTAAAAATCCAAATAGACTAAAAGTACAACTAGCGTTGTCTATAAAAAATGTGTAAATCTAGCCTACTACTAAGCTAGTGAGGCAAAGAAATAATAATTACAAGTGCATAAAAACTCCGCTGGTGTTTGTAAAACTGAGTTAATACAAATACCTATGTTAGTGCACTAAACTGTGTATGTTGAAGCACATCAAGTGTGCTGAACATAATTGGTAATAAGTAAAGTATCAAGATAAAACTACAAATTCTCAGCAAAAAATACTCAGCAAAAAATACACATAAGGTCACTGAACCAAGGTGCTCAAGAGCATTAGAATAACTGTGTCGTGCTAGTGTGGAAGGTAACCTGACACAGCCTACCTATTAAGGCTCCTAAGTTTAAGAACACTACTTAAAGAACAGTTCTCATTCAGACCTGGTGAACTGTATGCGTTGAGTCTAATTTGCCAAAACAGCTCTCGCTCTTCTAACTTAAGTAGGAGAGGAGCACCCCTGAAGTCCTGTGTGATCTGGTCAATAATCAAAAATTTAAACATATGGTTGGGATAAACTGAAATGTGTTTTGCTAGTGCATTATCAAGTTTCTGCTTCCTGGTCACATAAGTATGTTCATAAATGCGGTCACATAGGCGTCGTTCTGTTTTGCCCACGTAGAAAGCTGTACAGGTTTGGCACATAGCTAAGTAGATCACCATTCTTGAGTTACAGTTAGCTCTTAGGTTCAACTTGTATTCGTAATCGTGAACTTTAAATCTATTGGATTCCAAGGTGTATTGACAAAAATTACACGCCTGGCATTTAAACATGCCAGCTGTCATTGGTTTTTTGATATTATGTCGTTCAAGGAGGGCTTTGAGGTTTTTTGCCTTTCTATAAACAACCAATGGGTGATTACCAAGTTTTTGGTGTACTTTGTTGTCCTTTTTGAGTAAGTCCCAATTTTTACGTAGTGCCTGAACACAGTCACTACTATTGAGACTGTATGTTGTTATGAATGTGACACCAAAACATTCAGAAGGATGCCTACTACTTGTGTGGACATTTACTAAAGTCTGTGTTGAGGAGGTTCAGTGTCATTCATAAGAACCAATTCTCTATTCAAAGATTGGTTTATAAAAATGCCCCACTGACATTTTAGACGACCGTCTTCTATAATAGTGTCTAACATTTCATGTGGGTAACCCTGGTGTAAAACATATTCCTTAAGGTGTCCACATTCATTGTATGAAAATCACTATCAATGTGATAATGCTGCGGGCTGCTCCTTTTACTAGCTGACCTTTGACGATCACGCCCGCCTTCTGATGAAAAGGATGACAACTTGTGTAGTGCAGGAATGAGTTGGGAGTCGTTGCTTCCTATATATATATTCAGGAATGAGTTAGATGCGTTACTTTCCTATATATATTCAGGAATGAGTTGATGCTTAGATTACTTTCTATATATATTCAGTGAATGAGTTGGAGTCGTTACTTTCCTATATATATATTCAGGAATGAAGGTTGGAAATCATTACGCATTTCCTATATATATTCAGGAATGAGTTGGAGTCACGTTACTTTCCTATATATATTCAGGAATGAGTTGAGTCACGTTACTTTCCTATATATATTCAGGAATGAGTTGGAGTCGCCACTTTTCCTTCTCCTATATATATTCAGGAATGAGTTGGAGCATGCGTTACTTTCCTATATATATTAGCTGGGGTATATTTGTGAAAGCTAGTGTCTTTAAGTAAAATGTCCAAATGCGGGATGGCTACAGTATGGAAACTAGCAGTGAATTTCAAAAAACTGTGCTGAGTTGAATTAAAAATAGTCCATCTACGGCTTCACTCGTGGGCAGAGTCACTGTCCAGGAGGATAAAAATCGCTCAAGTAATGGGTGTAAAAATCACCTGGTCTTTAAATGGGCGGTAATGCTATCAGATACCGTAATCGTGTTTCCCATTGTGCCACTTCGGCCCCTAGAGCAAACACTGACCTTGGCTCTGAGGGAGCCCATGGCTACTCCAGTTTTTACCAAATAAAAGTTGCTTGTCAAATACGTAAAAAATTGTTAGACAAGACCAGGTCCAACTTCGAAGGGTACAATTTTTCTTAATATTGATGTTTAAGATTTTGTGGCTTACCTGAATTCCCCAAAGACATATAAAGCAGTGGTCTGGGTAGAACAAGTGCTTAGATCTAATGGTAGTAGTAGAATGAGTTGGTTCTGGTTCCGCAATTGTTGGACCTGGTCTTGCTCATGTCAGCCAGTTTTTACGTTTTGACAACAACTTTTATTTGCAAAAACAGTGGCCCCTTAAGGGAATCTAAAAGGG